>NC_092101.1:49403332-49703332 GCF_045679555.1 Salvelinus alpinus
GTTACCAAGTGACTAGAAGTAGGTTCACAGTTTTAAAACGCTAATGCTGATAATGGATACATGATACTGCTGTGGGATTTCTATCAGAGTTATATGAGGTCAGGGGTCATTAGACATCAAAGACACCGTGTGGATTTCTCCAATAAGATATTATCTATTTTTGTTTTGTTTTCCCCTGTTGCATAACGCTTTAAAATGTTTTGCATGTCCTAAAGAACATGACCCAGGTTAGGTGTTAAAGGAGGTCAGAGGTCAGAGGGAGGGCTCACCTTGAGATGGTACACATTGCCTTGTGCCCTCATGACCAGTTCACTGGCTGGAATGGACTGGCCACAAGCACTGCATGCCCCACTGTTCCCAAATAACCTGGAGGAGAGAAGACACATTAGAAATACAACCATTGACATCACGTTTACCTGTAAATTCACCTGTACATTCACCTGTAAATTCACCTGTAAATTCAACTGTAAATTCACCTGTACATTCAACTGTAAATTCACCTGTACATTCACCTGTACATTCACCTGTAAATTCAACTGTAAATTCACCTGTACATTCACCTGTACATTCACCTGTAAATTCACCTGTAAATTCCCTGTACATTCACCTGTACATTCACCTGTAAATTCACCTGTACATTCACCTGTAAATTCACCTGTAAATTCCCTGTACATTCACCTGTACATTCACCTGTAAATTCACCTGTAAATTCCCTGTAAATTCACCTGTACATTCACCTGTACATTCACCTGTAAATTCACCTGTACATTCACCTGTAAATTCACCTGTAAATTCACCTGTAAATTCCCTGTAAATTCACCTGTACATTCCAATCCGTTTTACTCCATAGACGGAAGGCCCTACTGAACTGGGGAGAATTGAAAGGAAGCAGTGTAAAAGTCCCATATAAAATGCAATAATAATAATAATGTTTTGGCTGTAATCTGATGTAGATATTAACAGAGTACCATGTTGCAAAAATGTATTCAGAGTTCTGATTTGTTTTCCTGTGTTTGACTTTTATTCCCACTATGCCAGGATTTAAATGACTTCGAGCCTCATGGAAAAGGCAATGACGGACACACACACACCCAACAAAATTGATATTTATGTAATAAAGAAAAACATAGGAATACTAGGAAACCAAATAAAACCTCCTGCTACTATGCCCGCCTGCTCTCCAGAAGCTTCTAGCGACTGTAACTATGTATTACCTTTCGCAGGGCATTTTTCTTGCTTCCTGATAATAACTAGGAACATAAGCAATCAGGGCCTGTAAGAGGATTTGATTGTACATCTAGGCGGAGACATAGTGCTTTTGCCATTAGGACTTGGGTAGAATGCTCTGTCAGTAGCCGGGTTTCCATTAGAAACCTGCAGCTACTGGGGTTGATATATAATGTGCATGGGTTAACCTTTTCAATCATGGTGTCAACACTTTGGATTTGCTTCTGCTCATCTCTTTCATCCCTAACCTCGCCACTCTTTCTCTCTCTCTCTCTGTCTGTCTCTCTCTTCCTCTCTCTCTCTGTCTGTCTGTCACTCTCTTTTCCTCTCCCTCTCTCTTTCTCGCTCCTTCTCTCTCTCTCTCTCTCTCTCTCTCTCTCTCTTTCTCCCTCTCCCTTTCTCTCTCCCTCTCTCTCTGTCTGTCTGTCTGTCTGTCTCCCTCTCTCCCTCTTTCGCTCTTGCTCCTTCTCTCTCTCTCTCTCTCTCTCTCTCTCTCTCTTCTCATCTCTCTCTCCCTCTCTTGATAATGAAATGCTTGCTCCAACTTCCCTTCTATCTGCCTTCTGAGTCCACAATTTAGATTACTTCATCTCGCCGAGCAACAAACTGAATGAAATTTCGATTTGAGCAGAAAGTAATTTACTGGGATCTGGCCCCATTTGTCATCATATCTCACCGGGTGTTTGCTCTATCACTGCACTTATGCAATCAAATAAGACCACAGCATCTGACATGCTCAGGAGAGAGAGAGAGAGGGGGAAAGAGGGAGGGGAGGAGAGGGGAGGGGAGGGGAGGGGAGAGAGGGGGCGAGGAAGGGAGGGGAGAGGACGGGAGAGAGGAGGAAGGAAGGATAGAGAGAGGGATAGAGAGAGGGGGAAGAGGGAGGAGAGGGAGGGAGGGGAGGGGAGAGAGGGGGCGAGGAAGGGAGGGGAGAGGACGGGAGAGAGGAGGAAGGAAGGATAGAGAGAGAGGGGGAAAGAGGGAGGAGAGGGAGGGAGGGGAGGGGAGGGGAGGGGAGAGAGGGGGCGAGGAAGGGAGGGGAGAGGACGGGAGAGAGGGGGGAGAGGAGGGAGGGAGAGGAGGGAGGGGAGGGGAGGGGAGGGAGGGGAGGGGAGGGGAGGGAGGTTAACATTCGTGTATGTGGATCCGAAGATGAAGATGTTCAGCCTAAATCGCAGATGAGGAATATATTTGTGATCGTTTATTCTTGAACTCTTAAAATGTATTCAAAAATTAAATGAGATGAATGATGTTATTCATTAGGAATATTCTGAGCAATATTCTTGTAGGAGTCTGTACCTATTTTGTCCACAAACAAATTAATTAAATAGTGGACAAATGACACCAAGTACTGTAGGAGTCACAAACCTGGTTCAGCTGTCCCCTCTCTGACTGACTGTTGTTGTTAAATGTATTGACATAGAGTGACAGAGACTTCATTGGAAAGGGAACCACTAAAATGGCTTTCAATAGGAAGCTGAAGAAACACATTTTGTCTTGGCATCGATTGAAAGGGCTCAATCAAAACTCCATTTCAAAAAGGAATTAGCTGGACAACTGTTGTGACAACACTGCCGCCATTTCAGGGCCTTAGCCGGGGTACACATAGTGTGTGTGTGTGTGTGTGTGTATGTGTGTAGGAAGAGGAGAGGGATATCTTTGTTTTAACACTACAGAAAAGCATCACAATGTTATCTCTTATATTATCTACGCTGTTCAATTCCAGACGTAAGTAATTAGGTTTGGTGTATAGACAAACACAATCACAAAAAAAAAAAGTTGGATACTGTAAATCTTCCAATCCATTGTTCTTATAGCCTTACAGGGAGACATTTCACCAACAGGAAGTGCTGTTGTCAAAAAACCACACACAACACATAAAACACTCTTAAGTTATAGGAAAATGGTCATATTTGATTGGATATAAGAAAAGTGCAGTGACGGGTGCACAAACACTCGGTGAGATAGAAACAGGAATGAAAATGACACTTTGTTCTGTTTGTTTCTACAGCTGTGTGCAAATACTGTGTGTTAACATCTTGTTTGACACTACCAGGCCTCATTCACTCTGACCCTGACCACATAGGAGACATGGTACACTGCAGCACAGCTCTTCTCATCTGTGTATTTCCCAGTATAACAACATTTAGCCAGTGTTCATGTCTTTTAAAGGGGCGGTTTAAACAAAGAAAATAAAGACTTTTCTGCCCTCCGTCCATTCTTCCTTTTCCTTTCGTCTCCCCATCGCTGGGTCTCTATACATTGTAGGTTCATCACCAGGCAGGGATAGCTGCTGATAGTATTTGATTTAAAGGGCTGCTCAACGAAGTTGCTATCAGTCTGGACTTGGACTTTAATGGTCTCTGTTTTCCATTGAGCTGCTGTATTGGGGTGGAGGTTATAGAGGAGATGAGGGGATGACGGGAGAGGACAGGGGGAGAGAAGGGGGTGATGGGAGAGGACAGGGGGAGAGAAGGGGATGATGGGAGAGGACAGGGGGAGAGAAGGGGATGATGAGAGAGGACAGGGGGAGAGAAGGGGATGACGGGAGAGGACAGGGGGAGAGAAGGGGATGATGGGAGAGGACAGGGGGAGAGAAGGGGATGACGGGGGAGGACAGGGGGAGAGAAGGGGATGATGGGAGAGGACAGGGGGAGAGAAGGGGATGATGGGAGAGGACAGGGGGAGAGAAGGGGATGACGGGAGAGGACAGGGGGAGAGAAGGGGATGATGGGAGAGGACAGGGGGAGAGAAGGGGATGATGGGAGAGGACAGGGGGAGAGAAGGGGATGATGAGAGAGGACAGGGGGAGAGAAGGGGATGACGGGAGAGGACAGGGGGAGAGAAGGGGATGATGGGAGAGGACAGGGGGAGAGAAGGGGATGACGGGAGAGGACAGGGGGAGAGAAGGGGATGATGGGAGAGGACAGGGGGAGAGAAGGGGATGATGGGAGAGGACAGGGGGAGAGAAGGGGATGACGGGAGAGGACAGGGGGAGAGAAGGGGATGATGGGAGAGGACAGGGGGAGAGAAGGGGATGACGGGAGAGGACAGGGGGAGAGAAGGGGATGACGGGAGAGGACAGGGGGAGAGAAGGGGATGACGGGAGAGGACAGGGGGAGAGAAGGGGATGATGGGAGAGGACAGATTGAGGGGATGACGGGAGAGGACAGGGGGAGAGAAGGGGATGACGGGAGAGGACAGAGGGAGAGAAGGGGATGACGGGAGAGGACAGGGGGAGAGAAGGGGATGATGGGAGAGGACAGAGGGAGAGAAGGGGATGACGGGAGAGGACAGGGGGAGAGAAGGGGATGATGGGAGAGGACAGGGGGAGAGAAGGGGATGATGGGAGAGGACAGGGGGAGAGAAGGGGATGACGGGAGAGGACAGGGGGAGAGAAGGGGATGATGGGAGAGGACAGGGGGAGAGAAGGGGATGACGGGAGAGGACAGGGGGAGAGAAGGGGATGACGGGAGAGGACAGGGGGAGAGAAGGGGATGACGGGAGAGGACAGGGGGAGAGAAGGGGATGACGGGAGAGGACAGGGGGAGAGAAGGGGATGATGGGAGAGGACAGATTGAGGGGATGACGGGAGAGGACAGGGGGAGAGAAGGGGATGACGGGAGAGGACAGGGGGAGAGAAGGGGATGATGGGAGAGGACAGAGGGAGAGAAGGGGATGACGGGAGAGGACAGGGGGAGAGAAGGGGATGACGGGAGAGGACAGGGGGGAGATGAGGGGATGACTTGAGAGGACAGAAGGGGATGATGGGAGAGGACAGGGGGGAGATGAGGGGATGACGGGAGAGGACAGGGGGAGAGAAGGGGATGACGGGAAAGGACAGGATGACAGGACAGGGGGAGAGAAGGGGATGAGGAAGTCCCAGGTCAGTATAATTCAGGTCTGGGGACTTTAGCAACATGACTGGTTTTCAGTTAATTTCCCTCCAAATCAGAGGTTCAGAGGTTTTCAATGGGTTCCTTTGTTGTTTTTCAAGCACTTTGCCTGAACAATCAATCACATGACATGGGAGGATGGTTTTGTCAACCAACATGGGGGGGCTATGTGGTGATTTTATTTGTGTTTCCCTCCCTGTTCCCCTCCCACGCAAGTGATCTGAATAAGAGACACTACAAGATAGCGTATGTCTTTCATTAAAAGATCATTTGGTGCTGTCTACTGTCTGTCTATAAGAGACTACCGGATTTCAGCTCTGACTGAGTGTGCCAGGTGATTTGAAATATAGCATCGCAGCTTGTTGTGTTGTTAGGCTGTCTGGCAAATGCATAGCCTCGTTCCGCCGCTCGCTGAGGCTTTTTGAAGCAACGGTGAAATAACCACACAACAATGATTTCCGCGTCATAGTCCATTAAAAAATGCCTCTCTACATCGTCAGCCAAAGCACCTTAAAAGCACTAAGGCCATATTGATACTTAAACAGGGCTTTACATAATGACAAGAGCTGTATTAGAGTGAGAGAGGTTGGGAGGGGGGAGGTGTTGAGAGGAGAGGGGAGGGGGGAGGAGAGAGGAAGGGGGGGGGGGGTGACGGGGGTGGGGGGATCAGCCAATTACACTTGGTTAATTTAGAGTAACAGATCTGGCCCCTGGTGAATTGAAGGCCTTGAATTAATTCTGTTATGACAAATCAAGATAAACGTTTTGCCTAAATTGCATGCGATTTAATTAATTTCTGAAATCCCGGTTCTTTCCCTTTTCCCTAATACTTCACATGTTCCTGTTGCTGTCATAGTGCTGCAGACTTCAAAGTGATATTAAAGAACCAACTATTACATTTACCTAGCAGCACATTCTGCTAGAAAAGTGCCATTTAATTACCTTGTCTCTATTCAATTAAAGGGACAGTGTTGATTTTACGTCCAAATCCAGCCGACACGATTGCTACGCTAGATAAATTAATTATTTCTCTCTCTCTCTCTTCACTGAAACCAACCCACACAAATAATAGCACCTCTGATTTAAACACAACAGTAAGTAAAGCGAGGTTATTTCACACAGACAGAGACAAACGGATACCTTAAATGTACCTTAATCCCTCCCTATATATATATATATACAGCACGACTTTTGACCAGAGAGCAAAAGAGGTCTATGGGTCCTGGTCAAATGTAATGTACTACATAGAGAATAGGGCAGGGGGTATTCAACTCTGACCCTACGAGTTCCTGCTGGTTTTCTGTTCTACCTGACTATTAATTGCACACACCTGGTATCCCAGATCTAAATCAGTCCCTGATTAGAGGGGGAACAATGTAAAAAATAAAATAAAATGCAGTGGAACTGTCTTGGAGGTCCGCAGTTGAGTTTGAGGGGAATAGGGTGTAATGGGTCCTGGTCATAAGTAGTGCACTATACAGGGGATAGGTTGCAATGTACCCTGACAGCCCTACAGAGTGACAGCGTTTGGCCCTGTACACAGTGTTTGTGGTGTGTCTTCCTGTGTGATTGATGGTGAATGGCTATCATCTCAGGTCAGGCACGTCTCCCATTAGAAGTAATGTGATGCATTTTCACTCATGCGTCACGATCAATGTGGAGCGGTTTTCACATCAGCTTTATTAATAAAAGTAAGAGATATAACTCCATTATTTATACTGCAAGAGCAATTTAATAATCCATTACAAGATGAGACCCAGAAAAAACTGAGACCCAGAAAAAACTGGCCTTCACAATAATCCCCCCTTTTCTCTCTCTCTTTCATTCTACCCCTTTCTCTATCTCCATCTCTCTCCATCTCTCTCTCGTTCTCTCAAAAGCCAATTTGGTTAATTAAATGTTTTGTTTGTTAGATGTGTGGACACGTCATTGGAAGTAGAGAGGAGGGAGGAAGGAGAGGAGGGAGAGGGAGAAGGGAGAGGAGGGAGTAGAGAGGAGGGAGAGGAGGGAGAGGGGAGGAGGGAGTAGAGAGGGGAGGAGGTAGAGGAGGGAGTAGAGAGGAGGGAGAGGAGGGAGAGGGGAGGAGGGAGTAGAGAGGCGAGGAGGGAGAGGAGGGAGTAGAGAGGAGGGAGAGGAGGGAGTAGAGAGGAGGGAGAGGAGGGAGTAGAGAGGAGGGAGTAGAGAGGATGGAGAGGAGGGAGGGGGGAGGGAGAGGAGGGAGTAGAGAGGAGGAGGAGGGGAGGTAGAGGAGGGAGTAGAGAGGAGGGAGAGGAGGGAGAGGGGAGGAGGGAGTAGAGAGGGGAGGAGGGAGAGGAGGGAGTAGAGAGGAGGGAGAGGAGGGAGTAGAGAGGAGGGAGTAGAGAGGATGGAGAGGAGGGAGGGGGGAGGGAGAGGAGGGAGTAGAGAGGAGGAGGAGGGGAGAAGGGAGAGGAGTGGAGGAAGAGGAGGGAGTAGAGGAGAGGGGAGGAGGAAGTAGAGAGGAGGATGAGGGGAGGAGGGAGAGGAGTGGGGGAAGAGGAGGGAGTAGAGAGGAGAGGGGAGGAGGGAGAGGAGGGAGAGGGGAGGAGAGGAGGAAGTAGAGAGGAGAGGGGAGAGAGGAGGAAAAGGGGAGGGGAGGAGAGGATGGAGAGGGGAGGGGAGGAGAGGAGGGAGTAGAGAGGAGAGGAGAGGGGAGGAGGGAGAGGGGCCGAGAGGAGGAGGGAGAGGAGGGAGGGAGAGGAGAGGAGAGGAGAGGAGAGGAGGGGAGGGGGGGGGGGGAGAGGAGGTGAGAGGAGAGGAGAGGAGAGGAGAGGAGCCTGAGAGCAGATCTCATTAGATAAAACCCATCAGGACTAAAGCTAAATGAAGGGGGACTCTAATTAAAGACTTTAATTGTGTGGACTTACTGTCAGATGTTTTTTTCTAACCTGCTTTCCTTTCCTTATCTCTCCTCAAATCACAGGCTAGTCTAGTGCAGAGACAGGCAGGGAGTCTGTCCCCAATGGTCCCCTATTCCCTTTATAGTGCTCTGGTCAAAAGTAGTGGTAGTGCACTATAAAGGGCATAGAGTGCTGTTTGGGAAGCCTGTGTTTCAGCTCCTCTCCCCTCTACCACCTAGCTCTCCTTACAAGTGGCAAAGTGTGTCCTCTTTTCCATCTATCCCTTCCTCTCTATTTAAATTATGTTGTAGTGCCATTATGAATGGAGTGACCCATTGACTTGATCCTTGTTGATGAGGAGCTAGGTGGGGAGAGGAGAGACACAGGCCCTCATCATCCCTGGAGGTCTGTTTACGGTGTATAGTAAGGTGTATTAAAGGATGGTGCATTAAAGTGCGGTGTATTATAGTACGGTGTATTATAGTATGGTGCATTACAGTGCGGTTTATTATAGTACGGTGTATTATAGTATGGTGAATTAAAGTGCGGTTTATTATAGCACGGTGTATTATAGTATGGTGCATTACAGTATGGTGTAGTATAGTATGGTGCATTAAAGTATGGTGTATTATAGTATGGTGTATTATTGTATGGTGCATTATAGTACAGTGCATTAAAGTATGGTGTATTAAAGTATGGTGCATTACAGTATGGTGTAGTATAGTATGGTGCATTAAAGTATGGTGTATTATAGTACGGTGCATTATAGTATGGTGTATTATAGTATGGTGCATTAAAGTATGGTGTAGTATAGTATGGTGTATTATAGTATGGTGCATTACAGTATGTGTAGTATAGTATGGTGCATTAAAGTATGGTGTATTATAGTATGGTGTATTATAGTATGGTGCATTATAGTACAGTGCATTAAAGTATGGTGTATTAAAGTATGGTGCATTACAGTATGGTGTAGTATAGTATGGTGCATTAAAGTATGGTGTATTATAGTACGGTGTATTATAGTATGGTGTATTATAGTATGGTGCATTAAAGTATGGTGTATTATAGTACAGTGCATTAAAGTATGGTTTATTATAGTATGGTGCATTAAAGTATGGTGTAGTATAGTATGGTGCATTAAAGTATGGTGTATTATAGTATGGTGTACTATAGTAGTGTATTATAGTATAGTGTATTATATTATGGTGTATTATAGCCGTGTATTGTAGTATGGTGTGTTATAGTGTGGTGTATTATAGCATGGTGTATTATAGTAGTGTATTATATTATGGTGTATAGTATGGTGTATTATAGTACGGTGTATTATAGCACGGTGTATTATAGTACGGTGTTTTATAGTATGGTGTATAGTACAGTGTATTTTAGTATGGTGTATTATAGAATGGTGTATAATAGTAGTGTATTATAGTATGGTGTATTATATTATGGTGTATTATATCATGGTGTATAGTATGGTGTATTATATTACGGTGTATTATAGCACGGTGTATTATAGTACGGTGTTTTATAGTATGGTGTATAGTACAGTGTATTTTAGTATGGTGTATTATAGAATGGTGTATAATAGTAGTGTATTATAGTATGGTGTATTATATTATAGTATGGTGTATAGTATGGTGTATTATATTATGGTGTATTATATTATGGTACACAGTATGGTGTATTATAGTATGGTGTATTATATTATGGTGTATTATAGTATGGTGTATAGTACAGTATATTATGGTGTATAGTATGGTGTATTATATTATGGTGCCCAGTATGGAGTATTATATTATGGTGTATAGTATGGTGTATTATAGTAGTGTATTATAGTACGGCGTATTATATTATGGTGTATAGTATGGTGTATTATAGTATGGTGCATTATAGAATGGTGTATTTAATTATGGTGTATTATAGTATGGTGTATTATAGTATGGTGCATTATAGTACAGTGCATTATAGTATGGTGTATTATAGTATGGTGCATTATAGTATGGTGCATTATAGTATGGTGCATTATAGTATGGTGTATTATAGTATGGTGCATTATAGTACAGTGCATTATAGTATGGTGTATTATAGTATGGTGCATTATAGTATGGTGCATTATAGTATGGTGCATTATAGTATGGTGTATTATAGTATGGTGTATTATAGTACGGTGTATTATAGTATGGTGTATTATAGTATGGTGCATTATAGTATGGTGTATTATAGTATGGTGCATTATAGTATGGTGCATTATAGTATGGTGCATTATAGTATGGTGCATTATAGTATGGTGTATAGTACAGTGCATTATAGTATGGTGCTTGGTATTTAACTAGGCAAGTCAGTTAAGAACAAATTCTTATTTTCAATGACAGCCTAGGAACAGTGGGTTAACTGCCTTTTTCAGGGGCAGAACAACAGATTTTTAACTTTTCAGCTCAGGGATTCGATCTTGCAACCTTTCGGTTACTAGTCTAACGCTCTAACCACTAGGCTACCTGCTTACCTGCCGTATGGTGTACAGTGTATTACAGTATGGTGTATTATAGTACAGTGTATTACAGTATGGTGCATTATAGTACGGTGTGTTATAATATGGTGCATATTAAAGTGTATTATAGTACGGTGTATAGTATGGTGTACAATATGGTGTATTCAAGTTTGATAGATTCTAGTATGGTTTATAGTATGGTGTATAGTACAGTATACAGTATTGTGTATTATAGTACAGTACATAGCATGGTGTATAGTATGGTGTATTATAGTAGGGTGTGATATAGTATAGTCTATAGTGTGGTGCATTATTGTACGGTGTATTATAGAGCAGTATATAGTACAGTGTATAGTACAGTGTATTATATTATGGTGTATAGTACGGTCTATAGTACAGTGTATAGTATGTGTATTAAAATACGGTGTATTATAGTATGGTGTATTATAGTACAGTGTATTATAACACAGTATATAGTACAGTGTACATTACGGTGTATATTATGTGTATTATAATATGATGTATAGTACGGTATATTGTACAATGTATTACAGAATGGAGTATAGAATGGTGTATAGTATGGTGTACAGTACAGTGTATTATAGTATGCTGTATAGTATGGTGTATTATAGTATGGTTTATAGCACAGTGCATTATAGTATGGTGTATAGTTTTGTGTATTATAGTACGGTGTATTATAGTACGGTGTAATATAGTACAGTGTATAGCATGGTGTATTATAGTAAGTTGTACAGTACAGTGTATTATAGCATGGTACATAGTACAGTGTATAGTATGATGTATTATAAATGGTGTATTATAGTATGGTGTATTATAGTATGGTGTATTATAGTACAGCGTATTATAGTATGGTGTATAGTACAGTGTATTATTGTACGGTGTATTATAGTACATTGTATTATAGTATGGTGTATTATAGTATGGCGTATTATAGTATGGTGTATTATAGTATGGTGTATTATAGTATGGTGTATAGTACGGTGTATCACAGTACGGTGTATTATAGTACAGTGTAATATAGTATGGTGTATTATAGTATGGTGTATTATAGTATGGTGTATAGGACGGTGTATTACAGTACGGTGTATTATAGTATGGTGTATGGTATGGTGTATTATAGTATGGCGTATAGTACAGTGTATTATAGTACAGTGTATTATAGTATGGTGCATAGTATAGTGTATAGTATGATGTATTATAAATGGTGTATTATAGTACGGTGTATAGTACAGTGTATTATAGTATGGTGTATTATAGTATGGTGTATAGTATGGTGTATTATAGTACGGTGTATTATAGTATGGTGTATTATAGTATGGTGTATAGTATTGTGTATTATAGTACGGTTTATTATAGTATGGTGTATTATAGTATGGTGTATAGTATTGTGTATTATAGTATGGTGTATTATAGTACGGTGTATTATAGTGTATTATAGTATGGTGTATTATAGTACGGTGTATTATAGTACGGTGTATTATAGTATGGTGTATAGTATTGTGTATTATAGTATGGTGTATTATAGTACGGTGTATTATAGTACGGTGTATTATAGTACGGTGTATCATAGTATGGTGTATTATAGTACGGTGTATTATAGTATGGTGTATTATAGTATGGTGTATTATAGTACGGTGTATTATTGTACAGGGTATTATATTATGGTGTATTACAGTACGGTGTATTATAGTATGGTGTATTATAGTATGGTGTATGGTGCATTATAGTATGGTGTATTATAGTATGGTGTATAGTATGGTATATAGTATGGTGCATTATAGTACGGTGTATTATAGTATGGTGTATTATAGTATGGTGCATTATAGTACGGTGTATAGTATGGTGTATAGTATTGTGTATTGTAGTACGGTGTATTATAGTACGGTGTATTATAGTATGGTGTATTATAGTATGGTGTATTATAGTATGGTGTATTATAGTATGGTGTATAGTATGGTGTATTATAGTATGGTGTATTATAGTATGGTGTATTATAGTATGGTGCATTATAGTACGGTGTATAGTATGGTGTATAGTATGGTGTATAGTATTGTGTATTGTAGTACGGTGTATTATAGTACGGTGTATTATAGTATGGTGTATTATAGTACGGCGTATTATAGTACGGTGTATAGTATGGTGTATTATAGTACGGCGTATTATAGTACGGCGTATTATAGTACAGTGTATTATATTATGGTATATAGTATGGTGTTTTACCTGCTCTCCAGGACACCTACACCACCCGATGTCACAGGAAGGCCAAAAAGATCATCAAGGACAACAACCACCCGAGCCACTGCCTGTTCACCACGCTATCATCCAGAAGGCGAGGTCAGTACAGGTGCATCAAAGCTGGGACCGAGAGACTGAAAAACAGCTTCTATCTCAAGGCCATCATACTGTTAAACAGCCATCACTAACATTGAGTGGCTGCTGCCAACATACTGACTCAAATCTCTAGCCACTTTAATAATTAAAAATTGGATGTAATAAATGTATCACTAGTCACTTTAAACAATGCCACTTTATATAATGTTTACATAGCCTACATTACTCATCTCATATCTATATACTGTATTCTATACCATCTACTGCATCTTGCCTATGCTGCACGGCCATCGCTCATCCATATATTTATATGTACATATTCTTATTCATTCCTTTACACTTGTGTATAAGGTAGTTGTTGTGAAATTGTTAGATTACTTGATAGATATTACTGCACGGTCGGAACTAGAAGCACAAGCATTTCGCTACACTCGCATTTACATCTGCTAACCATGTGTATGTGACCAAAAACAATTGATTTGATTTATTACAGTATGGTGTATTATAATACGGTGTATTATATTATGGTGTATAGTACTGTGTATAGTAATATGTTTATAGTATGTTTTGTAGTATAGTGTATAGTACGGTGTAAAGTACAGTGTATTATAATATGGTATATATTATGGTGTATTATCTTATGGTACATTATAGTACGATATAAAGTACGGTGTATTATAGCATGGTGTTTAGTACAGTGTAGTATACTATGGTGTATTATAGTATGGTGTATAGTATGGTGTAGTATAGTATGATGTATATTAGTACAGTGTATATTACAGTGTATTATAGTACGGTGTATTATAGTACAATGTATTATAGTATAGTGTATTATAGTACTGTGTATTATAGTACCGTGTATAGTAGTGTATTATAGTATATGTATATTACAGGGTAGTATAGTACATTGTATATTATAGTGTATTATAATATAGTGCATAGTATGGTGTATAGTATGGTGTATTATAGTAAGGTGTAGCATAGTACATTGTATAGTACATGTATTATTGTATGGTGTATAGCACAGTGTATTATATCATGGTGTATTATAGTACAGTGTATAATAGTATGGTGCATAGTATGGTCTATAGTACGGCGTATAGTAAGTGTATTATAGTATAATACAGTACGGTGTATAGTACAGTGTATAATAGTATGGTGCATAGTATGGTCTATAGTACGGCGTATAGTAAGTACATTATAGTATAATACAGTACGGTGTATAGTACAGTGTATAATAGTATGGTGTATTATGGTACGGTGTATAATAGTATAGTGTAAAGTACAGTGTATTATAGTACAATGTATAGTATGATGTATTATAGTACGGTGTATAGTACAGTGTATTATAGTACAGTGTATTACAGTACAGTGTATTATAGTACGGTGTACAGTATGGTGTATTATTGTACAGGGTATTATAGTATGGTGTATTACACTACAGTGTATAGCACAGCGTAATATAGTACGGTGTATAGTATGGTGTTTTATAGTACGTGTGTAGTACAGTGTAATATAGTACGTGTATAGTATGGTCTATAGTGTGTATAGTGTTTGTATCTACCTGCCTGTGTTGATAAGTAGCAGCAGCATGTTACTGAGTATTAACTCAATTACTAGCAGTACAGTATATTTAAAGCGTCCAGATTATAGGCATATATGATCACTGTAAAACAAAATATGCACATTTAAACTGTCCATTTCTGTAAGACAAACAATATCAGAAAATACCTCTTATTACAATAAATAACAAACTATGTTTACTGTTTGGCAATAGTCTGTAATATATATATATATACTTTTTTTTTTGTTAAGTGGTGTGACACAGTCTGAAGCTAAAAGTATTGCTAAGACACATCTACTTAATCAACTCTTGTTATTATATTGTGGTCTCTTATGAGAAATGTTCTCCTGATCCTTGCATTACACTGTGTCTCTGCCCACTGAGCGTTTTGGCTCTTCTTCGCAAGGTCAAATTGTTGAACGATCAGGCTGTCAAATCAGGCGATTCCGCATTAGCAGAATGAGACCGCCTGCCGTCATCAAGCACTAGCTGGTTAAGTGTCCCACACACTTTATATAAATATTTAAAAAGACCCTCTTTGTTAATTAAATTATCTCTTTTCTGATACACAAACTTGCCAAACAGGATGAGAAAGCCTTTTAAATTCCCCCAGTGTTAAAAGGTCACCTATGCCTGTCCTGTATAGTCTCTCCTAGCATCTCGTAAAGCAAATACAAAACCCTAGGGAACACAGCCCTTAGCCAGGCTCCCACCTTTTGCTGCTTGATGAAAAATGGCACGATGAACAAACAGACGTGCAGATGTTCTATTAGAAAAATACTGTTTTTCGTCTTGTTCTCTGTCAACATGCCAGCAAGTCAGTTTGACCTCGTTTTAAGAATAGTAACGGAGAGAATTCAACGAGGAGAGACTTTTAAACAAGGCCCCGACGTCGGGTGAATTTGTGTCACATGTTCTCAATATTCTGAATGGAAAATACATTCCATGCTTCCATACATCGTTATATAGCCTGTAACATATTTCTACAACTCCTTCATGTCATATCCATGACTTAATTAATTCTACATCTTGATAGAAGAATACATAAGGTGCACTTTTCCTACCTAGCAACACACTGTTCTCCTTTATTTTCTATTGTCCCGGAAACCAAGGCATCCCCTTTAAACCAAGGCGTCCCCTTTAAACCAAGGCGCCCCCTTTAAACCAAGGCGTCCCCTTTAAACCAAGGCGTCCCCTTTAAACCAAGGCGTCCCCTTTAAACCAAGGCGTCCCCTTTAAACCAAGGCGTCCCCTTTAAACCAAGGCGTCCCCTTTAAACCAAGGCGTCCCCTTTAAACCAAGGCGTCCCCTTTAAACCAAGGCGTCCCCTTTAAACCAAGGCGTCCCCTTTAAACCAAGGCGTCCCCTTTAAACCAAGGCGTCCCATTTAAACCAAGGCGTCCCCTTTAAACCAAGGCGTCCCCTTTAAACCAAGGCGTCCCCTTTAAACCAAGGCGCCCCCTTTAAACCAAGGCGTCCCCTTTAAACCAGGGCGTTCCCTTTAAACCAAGGCGTCCCCTTTAAACCAAGGCGTCCCCGTTAAACCAAGGCGTCCCCTTTAAACCAAGGCGTCCCATTTAAACCAAGGCGTCCCATTTAAACCAAGGCGTCCCCTTTAAACCAAGGCGTCCCCTTTAAACCAAGGCGTCCCATTTAAACCAAGGCGTCCCCTTTAAACCAAGGCGTCCCATTTAAACCAAGGCGTCCCCTTTAAACCAGGGCGTTCCCTTTAAACCAAGGTGTCCCATTTAAACCAAGGCGTCCCCTTTACACCAGGGCGTCACATTTAAACCAAGGCGTCCCATTTAAACCAAGGCGTCCCCTTTAAACCAAGGCGTCCCCTTTAAACCAAGGCGTCCCCTTTAAACCAGGGCGTCCCCTTTAAACCAGGGCGTCCCCTTTAAACCAGGGCGTCCCCTTTAAACCAGGACGTCCCCTTTAAACCAGGGCATCCCATTTAAACCAAGGCGTCCCCTTTAAACTAAGGCGTCCCCTTTAAACCAGGGCGTCACATTTATTTTTCATGACAGTAACATCCTTTTTTTGTCAGGAAATTAATGTGGGACATACATCCATCGATACAAGTTGTCATTCCAGAATAGAAAATGATAAACAGTATGTTACGGTACCTGTACACTTGCTTGAGGGCAGATCTGTACCGCACAATACACACACGCAAACAGACCAAAGCACCCAAACAGACAGAAACACACACACAAACACCCACACATGTTACCTGTATGCACCCTCGCTGAAAGGTGATCTGCACAATTCACACGCGCAGCAACAAAAACACACACACACACACACACACACACACACACACACACACACACACACACACACACACACACACACACACACACACACACAGCCGCCTGCGCCCGAGCCCTCAACCGATGTTAACACACACACTCACACACACTCCCAGCAGGCCCCGCCAGTCTCACCTGATGTAGTCGTTTCTGCAGAGGATCATGCCGCTCTTGGTGTAACAGGAGGTGCCTATCTCCCCCAGCTGGGCCTGACAGCAGGAGCACTTCAGGCATCGGCTGTGCCAGTAGCTGTCCATGGTATAGAGAAGGAAGCGGTCAGCGATCTTCCCCCCGCAGCCCGCACACCTCTTCCAGGACAGGGACCCTGCTCCCACCGGAGGGGGCTGGCTGCTACCTCCAGGATTCACCATGGTCCCTGGTGAAGAAATAACAAGAGAGACAAACATGTTGACATCAGTATTGGTCACTGGTTAAGAAATACAGACGCGATAAGGATTCCTGTTATTATTGATTTTGATGCATTGTTCCTGGTTATGAAGAAAAAACATAAGAGATTAAGAAAGTTGTTATGAGACTGGTGGTGACTGACAGGTGGTGACTAACAGATGGTGACTGTGAGATGGTGACTAACAGGTGGTGACTATGAGGTGGTGACTGACAGGTGGTGACACCTGGAACATATTAAGACAAGAAAAAGGTTGCTGACCGAAACAACAAAACAATAAACATGCAGAGGTTATAGGTCATATTTTGTTGTGTGCAGGAATTCACTTTTCTACAACCTGTAAGACAGCACTCAGAAGTTTCAGATGGGGTTTTCAGGGATCGTTAACTAAAGGATTGTTGTCTGACACAGTGCACATTGCGGTTTATGGCAGCTCATATTGAGATATTGCGGTTTATGGCAGCTCATATTGAGATATTGCGGTTTATGGCAGCTCATATTGTAACATTGCGGTTTATGGCAGCTCATATTGAAACATTACGGTTTATGGCAGCTCATATTGTAACATTGCGGTTTATGGCAGCTCATATTGAAACATTGCGGTTTATGGCAGCTCATATTGAAACATTGCGGTTTATGGCAGCTCATATTGAGATATTGCGGTTTATGGCAGCTCATATTGAAACATTGCGGTTTATGGCAGCTCATATTGTAACATTACGGTTTATGGCAGCTCATATTGAAACATTGCGGTTTATGGCAGCTCATATTGAGATATTGCGGTTTATGGCAGCTCATATTGAAACATTGCGGTTTATGGCAGCTCATATTGTAACATTACGGTTTATGGCAGCTCATATTGAGATATTGCGGTTTATGGCAGCTCATATTGTAACATTACGGTTTATGGCAGCTCATATTGTAACATTGCGGTTTATGGCAGCTCATATTGAGACATTGCGGTTTATGGCAGCTCATATTGTAACATTGCGGTTTATGGCAGCTCATATTGTAACATTACGGTTTATGGCAGCTCATATTGAAACATTACGGTTTATGGCAGCTCATATTGTAACATTGCGGTTTATGGCAGCTCAT
This sequence comes from Salvelinus alpinus, assembly GCF_045679555.1. Classification (NCBI taxonomy): domain Eukaryota; kingdom Metazoa; phylum Chordata; class Actinopteri; order Salmoniformes; family Salmonidae; genus Salvelinus; species Salvelinus alpinus. The sequence continues at coordinate 49,421,537 of NC_092101.1, forward strand.
ATTGAAACATTACGGTTTATGGCAGCTCATATTGTAACATTGCGGTTTATGGCAGCTCATATTGAGACATTGCGGTTTATGGCAGCTCATATTGTAACATTGCGGTTTATGGCAGCTCATATTGAAACATTGCGGTTTATGGCAGCTCATATTGAAACATTACGGTTTATGGCAGCTCATATTGTAACATTACGGTTTATGGCAGCTCATATTGAAACATTGCGGTTTATGGCAGCTCATATTGAGATATTGCGGTTTATGGCAGCTCATATTGAAACATTGCGGTTTATGGCAGCTCATATTGAAACATTGCGGTTTATGGCAGCTCATATTGAAACATTGCGGTTTATGGCAGCTCATATTGAAACATTGCGGTTTATGGCAGCTCATATTGAAACTATAAGTATTCTTCTCACACGAAAATGGTCAATAATTTTACATTTCAACTAAAAGTGTGCTTATTATTGAGATAAGACTTACATTTATTTTAACTATACTTCTAGCAAAAGTTTTATAATGGCCAATTTACAACGCAGTCACTACTTAATTTTTGTCCAAAGCAGCATTTTGGCAGCCAAGCTACAAAATAGGCCTATACATGTGAAGTTGAACCAAACTGAATTTTCAATTAGCCTACATTTGAATTCCTGGTCAACAGAGAGGCCAGTGTTGTAACAAGGTAATTAAAGTAGTGTTAAATTACGCTGTTTTCTCGGGGGTCACGTGATCAGCCACATGTAAACCACACCTCATCCTCACCAACGAGGCAACCCAGGCAGGCTGAAAAAGCTCTAGTCTGAGATAGACCGTGTCTGTAGTGTCTGTCGGTTGTTTGTGAAAGCTCCAGTTTGGGTCCGATAGCATCGGCAATGTTGTCTGTAGTCTGTAAAAGCTTTATGTTGAGTGTCTGTCTGTAGGTCGTCTGTAGTACAAACAACTGAAAGACCATATAAACCTATACCTACAGAGTGCTTTTCCAGACAAACTGTCATTGTCAAAAAAGCTTCCCAATGTGGCATCCATAAGTTATTAGCCTGTTATAGTCAGATTAATAATTCGCACAGCTTTAAAAGGACTACAGACATAAGTGTATTTATAAACAACAGTAGAACTCTTCTGTTCCTTCATCAGTGGTTAAACCTGTTCTAGGGTTATAGAGGAGAGTCATTTACTGTACTAAATCTGCACTTGATCTTTCTGACTCTCTCTCTCTTGTCGCTATCTCTCTCTCTCTCTCCCCACACACACACACACTCTCTCTCTCATCTAAATGCGGTTTCCTCCATCCATTCTGTGGTTGCGGTGTGATGTGAAGAATGTGTGTTCACTGATAACACCAAGAGCCAGAAGAACAATTAGAGCAGAGCTGCACGGGGGCCCTGCCTTTTGTTGGGCTCTTAATGGCTTTAGAACAACACATGACTCTATACCACGCTGTTCTTCACACCTGTCAACGTTCCCTTTCTATGGATGGCAGAAAGAAAGGTGGTCTGCATTGGCTTGTTATAACGGAGGGAAGACTGGGTGAACACAGGAGTGCTATTAATTGAAAAACCATAAAAGTTGTATGAGACTTTGCCTAACTCTGTCTGCAGGGGACGGACCCTATCAATGTCTAGCATGTGTTGGCGTTACAGAGAGACTCAAATCTACTGATATCACAGGCTACTATGGATTAATGTATTACATAAGACTATTACTATCCTACTATCCTATTTGTGATCATCTATTTACGCAATGCAAAACACTTTTTTGTTCAAACTGATCTGAAACGAATATATTTTAATTCTAATCCTTTCCCAATTTTCAGCATGCAAGGCAGACTTCATGGCTAGCTGAGACAAATCTTTGTTGAAAGGTAATTAGAGGAGAAGGGAAGGGGGAAAAAACGCTGCACTGAGAAAACCATTCACTAACCCCATTAGCAGAGGCTCTTAGGGACAAGCTATACCTTAGTGCTGATTAAATCTAAAAGGAGATGAATCAAAAAGCTGGCCCGAAAGTGACTCCCTGGATAAATAAGATGGGCCATGTCAAGTTTCATTCCGGGTTGGGGAAAGAGAGGACATTTGAGGGGGTAAAGCTTTTAACTTAAATGGGCTAACTCAAGTAATTACACGGACAGGCAATTTAGAAGGCAGTGAGATGGAGTCGGAGAGAAATACAAAACAGATCAGGCAACCCAGACCGGCTGCAGCCCAAGGCTAAACAAACCCCCATTCCCGTTCTGCCAATCTGATGGCTGCGTTTTAATGGAAAGCCAAAAGTAAATGGAATACACTACAGCAGACTACAGTAGAACACTGGAAAGAAGGTGTTATATTTATTGCCTGTGCCCGTGTCGAGAAAATTAAAACGTGGAAAAATAGAACGTAAGGAACATGCACGGGGTTACTTTTACGAATTCCCTTATTTGAACGCAGACTCTCGATGTTTACAAATTACAATAACATATTGACAGTACGTTTTAGAGGTTAGGTGAATTAATATAATATTAACATGATATAAAATCATACGCAAAGACGCACAATAAAAGTATAGTAATCTCTTTTTAGTGGAACCTTTCACACCCAATTGGACCTAAACCTTAATTATTGTTACGTATAACAGGCATTGTAATAAATCACATTAAAGTGCCATGATGCGACACATTCAGACCCATAACAACAATAATAAAACACCCACCTCGTTTGTCCCTTTTGAGAGTAATGATTGAATCTGTCTGTCACGTAGGTTTCTTAAAAAATGGTATAGCAACTAGGCTTGCATGGACTACTTTGGACCCCCCCCAAAAAAATAATTGTACAAGGAGTCCAGAAAACTAGACTATTGCGTAAATTACAGTGACCAGTCTATAAATCAAACGACAAACGTGAGACTTCTCCAGCGGTCCCTGTGATCGCGATTCGCGTCCTCAGAAATAGGCTGCTGTGACTGTGACTGCTGGCAATTGTAAAACGAAGGAAGCAAGGCTAATGGAGTTTTCAGATAGTATTTCCACTGGTGCCGTCCCGTTTCTTTCGTAATCAGATGCCAGTCCAACGCTGGATGATCTGCTCTACGCATGCAATAATTAATACAGAAGACCTGGCTGGCACTAAGTTTATAATGATGCACGCACAACAAAAATGTTGCGGCAATACGCGACTACTGTCCTCTCTATCTCTCTCTCTATCTCTCTCTCTCTCTTCTGTTCAACGCTACCTTGTCCCCAATGGTCGCCTGCTCTACATTTGACAGTGACAGAACGAAAATCCCAAGTAAACCTCCTCTAGTTGGATGACGTAAACCTCTCTGCAGCCAATCTACACGCGGTCCATTCAAGCGGAATAACAAATCCACCCAATCAGAAGAACGTAGTTGACTTGGACACCAAGTAAAGGAAGAAAAATGCATCTGAATGAGATATACTCGTCTTGTAGTCTACGCCGCGGGTCGAAGGAGAGAAACTCATCTTTGTACTGAGAATGGTTACCGTACAACTGTCCCTAATGGCGCCGTGAAGAGTTTCACAGTAGGTCCGTGTGTATGACACATTGTGTTTAGGAAATTAACAACCTCCAAAAAAATTGTCCAAAAAGAACAGCAACATCTCACTACGCAAAGTCATTACGCACACATTACGAACAAATATCGGATCCTTACCCAAAACATTACTCACAACATTCTTGTCTGCTTGGTTATACTTTAAAATAAGTTGCTCTTGTACATGTGTAGTACAGTAATCACACCAGTAACACCAGTGTAATAGCATTAGTGCTTTATTCAGGGCGTTTAATTAAATTCTTAACGAATATAACTTCAATGCCTTATTAGTTTTGTGTCGATCTTCATGGACTGTCAGTAGGTCTAACCACTTGGTTAGACCTACCTAAACCCCAGCCCTACCCCTTATCTTTACAAAAAAAAAAAAATGTAAAGAGTCGAGCTGTTAAAATTACAGATTGTGCCTTTCTCTTTATATGTCACGAAACAAGTTTAATTCGACCCATAGTTTATGCTTTGTACACTTTTGTAACAGGGAGAACAGCGCCATCATCTGTCAATGAAAGTAACTGCACTCTTTACAATTTACAAAATACAATAAGATGATGTTTCTGTTGTTATTAATACTGATATTTACCATGTGGCTTTTCTTTTTTCTAGTAACATATGTGTTGTATGGTATAAACCAGAGTGTTATTTTATTATTATATATTTATAGCACATTGGTGTACCTGCAGTGTCCTTCTGTTACTAACACCGAGTGTACAAAGCATTAGGAACACCTTCCTACTATTGAGTTCCAACACCCCTTTTGCCCTCAGAACAGCCTCAATTAATCGGCGCATGGACTACAAGATGTTGAAAGTGTTCCACAGGGATGCTGGTCCATGTTGACTCCAATGCTACACACAGTTGTGTCAAATTGGCTGGATGTCCTTTGGGTGGTGGACGATTCTTGATGCACACTGGAAACTGTTGAGCGTGAAAAATCCAGCAGGGTTGCAGTTCTTGACACAAACCGAGGCACCTGGCACCTACTACCATACCCCGTTCTATGGCACTTAAATCTTTTGTTGCCCCATTCACCCTCTGAATGGCACACATACACAAACCATGTCTCAGTTGTCTCAGGCCACTGCTGTGTTTGTCTTGGCTGTGTGCTTAGGCACGTTGTCCTGTTGGAAGGTGAACCTTTGCCCGAGTCTGAGGTCCTGAGCGCTCTGGAGCAGGTTTTCATCAATGATCTCGCTGTATTTTACTCTGTTCATCTTTCCCTCGATCCTGACTAGTCTCCCAGTCCCTGCCGCTGAAAAAAAAAAACACAGCATGATGCTGCCACCACCAGACTTCACCGTAGGGATGGTGCCAGGTTTCCTCCAGACGTGACACTTGGCATTCAGGCCATAGAGTTCAATATTGGTTTCATCAGAAAATAGCATCTGGTTTCTCATGGTCTGAGAGTCCTTTAGATTCCTTTTGGCAAACTCCAAGCGGGCTGTCATGTGCCTTTTACTGAGGAGTGGCTTCCGCCTGGCCACTCTACCATAAAGGCCTGATTGGTGGAGTGCTACAGAGATGGTTGTCCTCCTGGAAGGTTGTCCCATCTCCACAGAGGAACTCTGGAGCTCTGTCAGAGTGACCATCAGCTTCTTGGTCACCTCCCTGACCAAGGCCCTTCTCCACTGATTTCTCAGTTGGGCAGGGCGGCCAGCTCTAAGCAGTGGTGTAAAGTACTTTAAAGTACTACTTAAGTAGTTTTTAAGGAATCTGTACTTTACTATTTATATTTTTGACCACTTTTACTTTTAATCCACTACATTCCTGAAGAAAATAATGTACTTTTTACTCCGTACATTTTCCCTGACACCCAAAAGTACTCGTTACATTTTGAATGCTTAGCAGGACAGGAAAATTGTCTAATTATCGCACTTAAAGAGAAAATCCCTGGTCATCCCTACTGCCTCTGATCTGGAGGACTCACTAATCAGAGAACATCCCTGGTCATCCCTACTGCCTCTGATCTGGTGGACTCAGTAAATTCAAATGCTTGGTTTTTTAAAAAGATGTCTGAGTGTTGGATTGTGGCCCTGGCTATCCGTACATTAAAAAAACAAGAAAAGTGTGCTGTCTGGTTTGATTAATATAAGGAATTTGAAATTATTTATATATTTACTTTTACTTTTGATACTTAAGGATAATTTTGCAATTATATTTACTTTTGATACTTAAGTATATTTCAAACCAAATACTTTAAAAAACTTTTTCTCAAGTAGTATTTTCCCTCTACTTGAGTAATTTTCAATTAAGGTATCTTTACTTTTACTCAAGTATGACTTTGGGTCCTTTTTCCACCACTGGCTCTAGGAAGTCTTGGTGATTCCAAACTTCTTCCATTTAAGAATGATGGAGGCCACTGTGTTCTTGGGGACCTTCAATGTTGTAAATAAGCAAAGAGAAATGACAGTCCATCATTACTTTAAGACATGAAGGTCAGTCAATCCGGAAACCATTTCAAGAACTTTGAAAGTTTCTTCAAGTGCAGTCGCAAAAACCATCAAGCGCTATGATGGAACTGGCTCTCATGAGGACCGCCACAGGAAAGGAAGACCAGAGTTACCTCTGCTGCAGAGGATAAGTTCAGCCTCAGAAATTGCAGCCCAAATAAATGCTTCACAGAGTTCAAGTAACAGACACAACTCAACATCAACTGTTCAGAGGAGACTGCGTGAATCAGGCCTTCATTGTTGAATTGTTGCAAATGAACCACTACTAAAGGATACCAATAAGAAGAGACTTGCTTGGGCCAAGAAACACGAGCAATGGACATTAGACCGGTGGAAATCTGTCCTTTGGTCTGGTGAGTCCAAATTTGAGATTTTTGGTTCCAACTGCCGTGTCTCTGTGAGATGAAGAGTAGGTGAACGGATGATCTCCACATGTGTGGTTCTCACCGTGAAGCATGGAGGAGGAGGTCTGATTGTGTGGGGGTGCTTTGCTGGTGACACTGTCTGTGATTTATTTAGAATTCAAGGGACACTTAACCAGCATGGCTAGCACAGCCTTCTGCAGCGATACGCCATCCCGTCTGGTTTGCGCTCAGTGGGACTATCATTTGTTTTTCAACAGGACATTGACCCAAAACACACCTCCAGGCTGTGTAAGGGTTATTTGACCAAGAAGGAGAGTGATGGAGTGCTGCATCAGATGACCTGTCCTTCACAATCACCCGACCTCAAACCATTTGAGATAGTTTCGGATGAGTTGGATCGCATAGTGAAGGAAAAGCAGCTAACAAGTGCTCAGCATATGTGGGAACTCCTTCAAGACTGTTGGAAAAGTATTCAGGATGAAGCTGGTTGAGAAAATTGCCAAGAGTGTGTAAAACTGTCATCAAGGCAAAGGGTGGCTACTTTAAAGAATCTCAAATATAAAATATATTTTGATTTGTTAACATTTCTTGAGATTATTACATGATTCAATGTGTTATTTCATAGTTTTGATGTCTTCACTATTATTCAACAGTGTAGAAAAGAATACAAATACAGAAAAACCCTTGAATGAGTAGGTGTGTCCACACTTTTGACTGGCACAATATATATATATATATTCGGAAAGTCTTTCCACCTCTTAACTTTTTCCACATTTTGTTACGTTACAGCCTTATTCTAAAATGGATAAAAAAATATATATATAAATCTCATCAATCTTGACACAATACTCCATAATGACAAAGCGAAAAAAGTTTTTTTTTTGCAAATGTATTAAAAACGAAGAAAAAAAACATATCCTCATGTTTTGTACACTCAGCTTTCATAAAACTTCAAGTTATGAAGACAAAAGTTGTTTGACATTCAGCTTGAGCTTCTCCTTTACAAGACGCAATATATTAGACATCCAGCCCCTGGCTTCATTAACCAGACATCAGATGTGTAAAGGCTCAATATTATTACACTTAAATAATTTAATTGTCCAGGATCCAAGGAGATTGATACAACATCAGGCTGATTTCCCATCAGTACAGACAGACGATGCTAGTCCACCTCTAGAGGTTTGAGTCCCATTCTCCTTGCCATTCTCATAATACCACCTCTCACTCACTAGAACAAAACGACCGGAAAAGTCTGAATGAATACCTTTTCCACCAAGGAATTATTAGTTTATTAAAACAGGGATGAAATTATGAAATTAGTTTGAATGGAAGAGTAAGGGCCTCATAGGAACAACTTTGTTTGTTCTATAGCTCTGCTTTTTAATGAGCGTTTCATCTGCAAGAAAACATTTGTTCTTCATTCTTTTTTTCGTCTTCAGTCTCCTGCCGTAAGATTGGCTTAGTGAAGTGGGGGGGTTGGATGGGGGTGGGGGAATTGCTCCCTCCTCTGAAATTGTTCTCTCTCTCTCTCTCTCTCTCTCTCGCTCCCTGTCTCCTCTCCCCCTTCTCTGTCTCCTCTGAGACCCCTCCTCTGTCCTATAGCAGTTTCCCATCAGCCACAGCATTATTATTTCAAACATACTGGATGAAAGAGGGACAACAATAAGAAGCAACACTATTTAAATGTTTAAACAGAGACAAGAGAGAGAGAGAGAGAGACTTGTCTGGCAGTATGGATACCCCCCGGTGGGTTGCTATACACAAGAACAACTCTTCTGTAATGAAGTTTGCAGCCCCATGGGGGAAGGAAGAGATAAAATGTTGATAAAAGACCCCATTCACTATATAGTGGACTACTTTTGACCAGGGCCCCCTTTGTGCACTATATAATGTGGGACCAGTGTGCCATTTTGGAAGCAACCATATTGAGCGTGATGGGTTGTGGGAGAAGCGATATGAGACAGAGCTGCTAAAAGACACCTCTCCAGCACAAAGAAACTCACACTTCATTATATTATTATGACTTAGTCTCAAGTGGCACCCTATTCCCTATACAATGCATCACTTTTGATCATGAGCCCTGGTCAAAACTAGTGCACTATAAAGGGGAATAGGGTGCCGTTTGTGACGCGAGCCTATGCCACTAAAGTGTTTCAGTTAGAGCTGAGCTAAAGTTTCATTCATACATCATTAGATCTTTGAAGTGGTTGTGTTTGTGTTGTCGATCACGGTCGTTGTCTGTGTCAGAGAGGAGCCTATATGTTAATAGTTCAGTGTGTTGTCTGTGTCAGAGAGGAGCCTATATGTTAATAGTTCAGTGTGTTGTCTGTGTCAGAGAGGAGCCTATATGTTAATAGTTCAGTGTGTTGTCTGTGTTAATAGTTCAGTGTGTTGTCTGTGTTAATAGTTCAGTGTGTTGTCTGTGTTAATAGATCAGTGTGTTGTCTGTGTTAATAGATCAGTGTGTTGTCTGTGTTAATAGTTCAGTGTGTTGTCTGTGTCCAAGAGGAGCCTATATGTTAATAGATCAGTGTGTTGTCTGTGTTAATAGATCAGTGTGTTGTCTGTGTTATTAGTTCAGTGTGTTGTCTGTGTTATTAGTTCAGTGTGTTGTCTGTGTTAATAGATCAGTGTGTTGTCTGTGTTATTAGTTCAGTGTGTTGTCTGTGTTAATAGTTCAGTGTGTTGTCTGTGTTAATAGATCAGTGTGTTGTCTGTGTTAATAGTTCAGTGTGTTGTCTGTGTTAATAGTTCAGTGTGTTGTCTGTGTTAATAGTTCAGTGTGTTGTCTGTGTTAATAGTTCAGTGTGTTGTCTGTGTTATTAGTTCAGTGTGTTGTCTGTGTTAATAGTTCAGTGTGTTGTCTGTGTTAATGGTTCAGTGTGTTGTCTGTGTTAATAGATCAGTGTGTTGTCTGTGTTAATAGATCAGTGTGTTGTCTGTGTTAATAGATCAGTGTGTTGTCTGTGTTAATAGTTCAGTGTGTTGTCTGTGTTAATAGATCAGTGTGTTGTCTGTGTTAATAGTTCAGTGTGTTGTCTGTGTTATTAGTTCAGTGTGTTGTCTGTGTTAATAGTTCAGTGTGTTGGGCCATTTGCTCAACATCCAGAAAACAGACAAACGTACACCATCCTGACTGTTTGTGTGCGTGCGTGCGTGCGTGCGTGCGTGCGTGCGTGTGTTCTCCTAGCATATTTAGAGGGGAGGTGTGTGTGTGTGTGTGTGTTTGTGTGCGTGCGTGCGTGCGTAACTGCGTGTGTTCTCCTAGCATATTTAGAGGTAGGTGTGTGTGTGTGTGTGTGTGTGTTTGTGTGCGTGCGTGCGTGTGTGCGTGCGTGCGTGTGTGCGTGCGTGCGTGTGTTCTCCTAGCATATTTAGAGGGGAGGTGTGTGTGTGTTTGTGTGCGTGCGTGCGTGTGCGTGCGTGCGTGCGTGTGTGCGTGCGTGCGTGTGTTCTCCTAGCATATTTAGAGGTAGGTGTGTGTGTGTGTGTGTGTGTGTGTGTGTGCGTGCGTGCGTGCGTGCGTGCGTGCGTGCGTGCGTGCGTGTGCGTGCGTGCTCCTGGCATATTTAGAGGGGAGGTGTGTTTGTGCGTGCGTGCGTGCGTACGTGCTCCTGGCATATTTAGAGGGGAGGTGTGTTTGTGTCTTCTGGAGGGAATGAGGTTCGCTGGGCTGACTGACCACCTACCAGTCGCAACCCAACCACATACAGTGTACTCTGAAAACTATTCAGACCTCTTGATTTTTTCCACATTTTGTGACATTACATTACATTTTTCTGAAATTGATTACATGTATAATAATACACACAATACAACCATAATGACGAAGCGAAAACAGGTTTTAAGAATTTTTTTGCAAATGTATTTCAAATAAACAACAGAAATACCTTAAATGGAAGAAGTTTGGAACCGCCCGGCCAAACGGAGCAATCAGGGGAGAAGGGCCTTGGTCAGGGAGGTTGACAAAGAACCCGATGGTCACTCTGACAGAGCTCCAGAGTTCCTCTGTTGAGTTGGGAGAACCTTCCAGAAGAACAATCATCTCTGCAGCACTCCACCAATCAGGCCTTTATGGTAGAGTTGCCAGACGGAAGCCACTCCTCAGTAAAAAGCACATGACAGCCCACTTAGATTTTGCCTGCTCCAGAGCACTCAGGACCTCAGACTGGGGTGAAGATTTACCTTCCAACAGGACAACAACCCTAAGCACACAGCCAAGACAACGCAGGAGTGCCTTCGGGACAAGTCTCTAAATGTCCTTGAGTGGCCCAGCCAGAGTCCAGACTTGAACCCTATTGAACATCTCTGGAGAGACCTGAAAATAGCTGTGCAGAGATGCTCCACATCCAACCTGACAGAGCTTGAGAGGATCTGCAGAGAAGAATGGGAGAAACTCCCCAAATACAGGTGTGCCGAGCTTGTAGCGTCATACCCAAGAAGACTCGAGGCTGTAATCGCTGCCAAAGGTGCTTCAGTAAAGTACTGAATAAAGGTCAGAATACTTATGTAAATGTGATATTTCATTATTTTATTGTTAATAAATTAGCAACACTTTCTAAAAACCTGTTTGTGCCTTGTCATTATGGGGTATTGTGATGTCATTATGGGGTATTGTGATGTCATTATGGGGTATTGTGATGTCATTATGGGGTATTGTGATGTCATTATTTACATTTACATTTAAGTCATTTAGCAGACGCTCTTATGGGGTATTGTGATGTCATTATGGGGTATTGTGATGTCATTATGGGGTATTGTGTGTAAATTGATGACGGGGAAAAAATAATTTAAACCATTTTAGAATAAGGCTGAACCGTAACGAAATGTGAAAAAAGTCATGGGGTCTGAATACTTGCAGAATACACTATACAATACAGAATCACCTGCTACCACATACAACATAGAATCACTTGTTACCACATACAATACAGAATCACCTGCTACCACATACAACACAGAATCACTTGTTACCACATACAATACAGAATCACCTGCTACCACATACAACACAGAATCACTTGTTACCACATACAATACAGAATCACCTGCTACCACATACAACACAGAATCACTTGTTACCACATACAATACAGAATCACCTGCTACCACATACAACACAGAATCACTTGTTACCACATACAATACAGAATCACCTGCTACCACATACAACACAGAATCACTTGTTACCACATACAATACAGAATCACCTGCTACCACATACAACACAGAATCACTTGTTACCACATACAATACAGAATCACCTGCTACCACATACAACACAGAATCACTTGTTACCACATACAATACAGAATCACTTGTTACCACATACAACACAGCATCATCTGTTACAACACAGCATCACCGGTTACTACATACAATACAGCATCACCTGTTACAATACAGAATCACCTGTTACCATATAAAACACAGTATCACCTGTTATAATACAGCATCACCTGTTACATTACAGCATCACCTGTTACAATACAGCATCACCTGTTACTACATACAGCATCACCTGTTACAATATAGCATCACCTGTTACTACATACAATACATAATCACCTGTTACCACATAAAACGTTACCACATAAAACACAGCATCACCTGTTACTACATAAAATACAGCATCACCTGTTACAATACAGAATCACCTGTTACAACACATAAAATACAGCATCACCTGTTACAATACAGCATCACCTGTTACTACATAAAATACAGCATCACCTGTTACAATACAGAATCACCTGTTACAACACATAAAATACAGCATCGCCTGTTACTACACACAATAATGCATCACATGTTACAATACAGCATCACCTGTTACTACGTACAATACAGTATCACCTGTTACAATACATAATCACCTGTTACCACATAAAATGTTATCGCATAAAACACAGCATCACCTGTTACCACATACAATACATCATCACATGTTACTACACACCATTCAGAATCACCTGTTACAATACAGCGTCACAATACAGCATCAGCTGTTACTACATACAATACAGATTCACCTGTTACAATACAGCATCACATGTTACCACATACAATACAGCATCACCTGTTACTACACACCATTCAGAATCACCTGTTACAATACAGCGTCACAATACAGCATCAGCTGTTACTACATACAATACAGATTCACCTGTTACAATACAGCATCACATGTTACCACATACAATACAGCATCACCTGTTACTACACACCATTCAGAATCACCTGTTACAATACAGCGTCACAATACAGCATCAGCTGTTACTACATACAATACAGATTCACCTGTTACAATACAGCATCGCCTGTTACTACACACAATAATGCATCACATGTTACAATACAGCATCACATGTTACTACATACCATACAGCATCAGCTGTTACTACATACAATAAAGCCTCACTTGTCACAACACAGAATCACCTGTTACCACATAAAATACACTATCACCTGTTACAAAACAGCATCACTTGTTACAATACAGCATCATCTGTTACAACACAGCATCACCTGTTATTACATAAAATACAGAATCACATGTTACAATACAGAATCACCTGTTACAACACATAAAATACAGCATCACCTGTTACTACACACAATAATGCATCACATGTTACAATACAGCATCACATGTTACTACGTACAATACAGCATCACCTGGTACACACAGCATCACCGGTTACCACATAAAACACAGCATCGTCTGTTACAATACAGCATCAGCTGTTACTACATACAATACAGAATCACCTGTTACAATACAGCATCACCTGTTACAATGCAGCATCACCTGTTACAATACAGTATCACCTGTTACAATGCAGCATCACCTGTTGCAATACAGCATCACCCGTTACTACATACAATAAAGCATCATCTGTTACAACACAGCATCACCCGTTACTACATACAATACAGCATCACCTGTTACAATACAAAATCACCTGTTACCACATAAAATATAGCATCCCCTGTTACCACATACAATACAGCATCACCTGTTACCACATACAATACAGTATCACCTGTTACAATACAGCAGACTCTATTACAATACAGCATCACCTGATACTACATACAATACAGCATCACCTGTTACAATAGAATGTCACCTTTTACAATACAGCATCACCTGTTACTACATACGATACAGCATCACCTGTTAGAATGCGTCACCTGTTTGGGCAATAGCCATATGGGAGCATGACTCACAATCCTGAATGCTGCGCACTCATTTCCTTTCAGAGAAACAGGATGTAATCTCCTGAGATCAGGATGGCCCAACGAGGCTTGTCAGGAGACAACATGAAAATGCAACTCTGAAATGCCACCAAAACTCGTCTGAGGACGAGGATCAACAAAGTGAAAATCGAATGTAAAATGGTGTCAGCGTATGGCAGCGTTTTACAATTTCCCCTTATTAAAATGTCCTATAAACTTTCCTGGGGATAATTTTTTTGGATGTGTGTGAATTAATTCCTTGATCTAAGGGTTCATGGTCATTACTTTTTGCAAATTGTGTTTCTGTGGACTTTCTCCTTTCCCTGTCCCATGTGGTAGAGAAATTACTATTGTTTCTGGTCAGGTCGTGACACCACGACTTCGTCCCAAATAGCAACCGATTTCCTATATCGTGCACTACTTTTGACCAGGGTTCTGTATAGTGAATAGGGGACAGGGTGCCTTTTGGAACGGATTCCATTAAAAGGTAAGCGTAGCATATGATTCTGAGATAGATCGGTTGTTTCCTACTTCTTCCCCTTCTCAAACGACGGCGGCTGACTTTGGTAATATGAGATGCTTTCCAAATGGCACCCTATTCCCTTTACAGTGCACTACGTTTGACTAGAGCCCCCCCATACAACCCTGGTTAACAGTAGGGCACTATCAAGGGAATAGGGTACCATATGGGACGGCAACGTTCTATCATTGATCTCCTTGATCAATGTGGCGTCATTCACGAGCAAATGAGTGAGTTTAATTAAATGCAAATCAATAGTTAGCAACGTGGAGTTGGTAGAGAACAGACACAACAAGGGTACACGTTAAGACCGCTCAATAAGAGTGGAACAGAAAGCATTCTGGGGACTGGAGTTGCTAGAGAACAGACACAACAAGGGTACATGTTAAGACCGCTCAATAAGAGTGGAACAGAAAGCATTCTGGGGACTGGAGTTGCTAGAGAACAGACACAACAAGGGTACATGTTAAGACCGCTCAATAAGAGTGGAACAGAAAGCATTCTGGGGACTGGAGTTGGTAGAGAACAGACACAACAAGGGTACACGTTAAGACCGCTCAATAAGAGTGGAACAGAAAGCATTCTGGGGACTGGAGTTGCTAGAGAACAGACACAACAAGGGTACACGTTAAGACCGCTCAATAAGAGTGGAACAGAAAGCATTCTGGGGACTGGAGTTGCTAGAGAACAGACACAACAAGGGTACACGTTAAGACCGCTCAATAAGAGTGGAACAGAAAGCATTCTGGGGACTGGAGTTGGTAGAGAACAGACACAACAAGGGTACACGTTAAGACCGCTCAATAAGAGTGGAACAGAAAGCATTCTGGGGACTGGAGTTGGTAGAGAACAGACACAACAAGGGTACATGTTAAGACCGCTCAATAAGAGTGGAACAGAAAGCATTCTGGGGACTGGAGTTGGTAGAGAACCGACACAAAAAGGGTACATGTTAAGACCGCTCAATAAGAGTGGAACAGAAAGCATTCTGGGGACTGGAGTTGGTAGAGAACAGACACAACAAGGGTACACGTTAAGACCGCTCAATAAGAGTGGAACAGAAAGCATTCTGGGGACTGGAGTTGGTAGAGAACAGACACAACAAGGGTACACGTTAAGACCGCTCAATAAGAGTGGAACAGAAAGCATTCTGGGGACTGGAGTTGCTAGAGAACAGACACAACAAGGGTACATGTTAAGACCGCTCAATAAGAGTGGAACAGAAAGCATTCTGGGGACTGGAGTTGGTGGAGAACAGACACAACAAGGGTTCATGTTAAGACCGCTCAATAAGAGTGGAACATAAAGCATTCTGGGGACTGGAGTTGGTAGAGAACAGACACAACAAGGGTACACGTTAAGACCGCTCAATAAGAGTGGAACAGAAAGCATTCTGGGGACTGGAGTTGCTAGAGAACAGACACAACAAGGGTACACGTTAAGACCGCTCAATAAGAGTGGAACAGAAAGCATTCTGGGGACTGGAGTTGGTGGAGAACAGACACAACAAGGGTTCATGTTAAGACCGCTCAATAAGAGTGGAACATAAAGCATTCTGGGGACTGGAGTTGGTAGAGAACAGACACAACAAGGGTACATGTTAAGACCGCTCAATAAGAGTGGAACAGAAAGCATTCTGGGGACTGGAGTTGGTAGAGAACAGACACAACAAGGGTACATGTTAAGACTGCTCAATAAGAGTGGAACAGAAAGCATTCTGGGGACTGGAGTTGGAAACAGTTCCATGGGAACTACAGCTCGGTTTTTGATGTGCAAATGGATTTTTTTTCTTCTTTTTTACAAAAGAATAAACTTAAACTGATAAAGTATGTCAGTTACGTAATTACTGCCAATGCTGCAAAACTTTCTTAAATAAAAAGTTCAACATACACTCCACCCCATGCATAAACACGGATTCATTGATTCCCGATTGCCATTATGAATATGATGTATCTATGTATCCTGCTACTGGTCACTATTAGTCTTGTTACCATGTCTGCAGTATTACCATTAGTATATTACCGGAAGTATTTATATATTCCTGCTACCTGTCACTTTTCAGCCCTGTTTATGTGTGCAGTATATCCTACACAATGGGGCCCTCAGTCATCACTGTACTCTCTATATTAGACTGGGCTGGTCTTCCTTAGCTCTGCGGAGATTAAATCATTTGTACGGATTTATTCATAAGGCCATATTGAAACAGCTCCTATTTTAACCTGTGTAACTACATTGTCCAGCAGACAAATGAAAACGATTGCCCTGCGCTAACATGACTGTGTTTTGTTGATTGTGCCTAAGGCCCGTACAGAGCTATGGGGGAGAAAAAAAACGATTTCCAGTTCTCTCCCCCTTCCGATTGGAACAAGCTTCAAAGGGTCCTGAAATTAATGCTAGGTTAAACACTATGATGGAAAATGAAATAGGGCGCTGTCAATTTTTTGGACCCCAAACCGCACTACACTTCCCCAAACCATCTTGCTGTTCAATGTGTAAACTGATGTTTTTTAAACTGTTTGTGTCCAGCTATTTTGGCCAGGTCTCTCTTGGAAAAGAGGTTGTTAATCTCAATGAGACTAACTTGTTAAAATTAAGGTGAACTCAATTAAAATACACTGACACTCCCGTACACACACGCGCGCTCTCACACACATGCTCTCACACACACACGCTCTCACACACACAAACGCACGCTCTCACACACATGCTCTCACACACACACGCTCTCACACACACGCTCTCACACACACATGCTCTCACACACACAAACGCACGCTCTCACACACACACATGCGCTCTCACACAAACGCGCCCTCACACACACACTCTCACACACACGCTTTCACACACACACACTCTCACACACACACACTCTCACACACACAAACACACGCTCGCACACACACGCTGTCATACACACGCTCTCACACACACGCTCTCACACGCTCACACACACGCTCTCACACACACAAACACACGCTCTCACACACACGCTCGCACACACACGCTGTCACACACACGCTCACTCACACACTCTCACACACACACACACGCTCTCACTCACACACGCTCCCACACACACGCTCTCACACATACACCCTCACACTCACGCTCTCACAAGCTCTCACACACACGCCCTCACGCACATGCTCTCACACACACGCTTTAACACACACGCTCACACGCACACGCTCTCACACACACAAACACACGCCCTCACACACACGCTCTCACACACACCCTCTCATACACACGCCCTCACACACACAAACACACGCCCTGACACACACGCTCTCGCACACGCTCTCACACACTCTCTCTCACACACAAACGCTCTCACACACACAAACACACTGTCTCACACGCACAAACACACGCTCTCACATGCACACGCACACACTCAAGGGGTGGCAGGTAGCCTAGTGGTTAGTGTACTGTAGGCTCGGCCCTAATTAACGTGTTCTCTGTCACCTGGAGTTGCGTGGCAAATGGTCTAGGAACACAAGCGCAATACCCATGGACTAGTCAGCCCTTCCCCCTCTGAGGGGCCGAAATCTCTAAGTATCCAGACGACTGACTATTGGATGTGGAATAGAATAATGCTGTAGTATCCATGTCTGTTATCTCTGTGAAACGTGTTCTCTGAGGATAACTCTGATGCTATCTATATGGATTTATGATCTCTGTTGTAACTGTTCTCTGAGGATAACTCTGATGCTATCTATATGGATTTATGATCTCTGTTGTAACTGTTCACTGAGGATAACTCTGATGCTATTTATATGGATGTATGATCTCTGTTGTAACTGTTCACTGAGGATAACTCTGATGCTATCTATATGGATTTATGATCTCTGTTGTAACTGTTCACTGAGGATAACTCTGATGCTATCTATATGGATTTATGATCTCTGTTGTAACTGTTCACTGAGGATAACTCTGATGCTATCTATATGGATGTATGATCTCTGTTGTAACTGTACTGTGAGGATAACTCTGATGCTATCTATATGGATTTATGATCTCTGTTGTAACTGTTCTCTGATGATAACTCTGATGCTATCTATATGGATTTATGATCTCTGTTGTAACTGTACTGTGAGGATAACTCTGATGCTATGTATATATGGATTTATGATCTCTGTTGTAACTGTTCACTGAGTGTCACGCCCTGACCATAGAGAGCGCTTGGTTCTCTATGGGTCTGGGTGGGCATCTTGTTGTCACGGCCAATGCTGGAAGGAGACCAAGGTGCAGCGTGGTGAGCGTACATTTTCCTCTTTATTTAAAATGTTGCCATCAAAACAACAAACGAAAGAAACAACCGTGAAGCTTACAGGGCATTAGTGCCACAAACAAAGTTAACTACCCACAACGACAGGAGGGAAAAAGGGCTACCTAAGTATGGTTCCCAATCAGAGACAACGATAGACAGCTGTCCCTGATTGAGAACCATACCCGGCCAAAACATAGAAACACAAAATTATAGAAAACAAAACGTAGAATGCCCACCCCAAATCACACCCTGACCAAACCAAATAGAGACATAAAAAGGCTCTCTAAGGTCAGGGCGTGACAGTTGTAACTGTTTACTGATGATAACTCTGATGCAATCTATATGGATTTATGATCTCTGTTGTAACTGTTAACTGATGATAACTCTGATGCTATCTATATGGATTTAGGATCTCTGTTGTAACTGTTCTCTGAGGATAACTCTGGATGTCTGTGGTAACTTATATCTGTACAGGGAGAACTCTGAATTACTGTATGCAAAGAGGTTTTATAGTTTTCTCAGGAGTACTGACAGACAAGTCACTTTAACTCTACCTACATGTACATATTACCTCAATTACCTCGACTAACCTGTGCCCCCGCAAAATTATTATTATATATATTTTTATAACGGGGTGGATCAGCTTAATATTGTTAAATAAATGAATGTTCCTTCCATCAATGTAATTGTCTGCATCATTTCCAATCCCCATATTTTTGTTAAAAATATATTGTTAAAAAAGTATGTATGTCTATATAGGTATGTGTGTGTATATGTATGTCTATATAGGTATGTGTATGTATATGTGTGTAATTGTCTGCATCATTTCCAATCCCCATATTTTTGGGGTAAATATATATATCCATACACGCATGCATACATATACACACATATACATACACATACCTATATAGACATACATATACACACACATACCTATATAGACATACATACTTTTTTAAAGAATATACCTTTATTATTATTCCCCGCAAACCCTTCCACCGATCCCCCAATTGGAGTAAACTAATAAACACTTAGGCTTCTACCTTCAGTTTATACATCTTATACACATTTTACAGACACAATCTATTTTACAATAGTTCTCTCTTGTTTGTTCTTAGTCCTTCCTCTATTTCTGATGTCCATCCAGTTTGATTTCTATTTGTAACTGTGCTATTTCACAAAAGTTCCGAACCTATATACATTTTACAGATCCCGTATGTTTTACATTGGTTATCTTGTTATTAGTCCCAGCCTTCAGCTCCATTCAACCCCTCCCATCTATCTCTTAACACCATCCATTTTGGATTTCTATTTGCCATATATTTTTCAACTGTGCTGTGATGCTTCACAAAAGTACTGAACCTTTCTATTCTCATAGCTTCTACAGATTGTAAATTAAAAATACATTTTTTTTGCTAAAATAATAATTATATTATTGATTGATTGATTGACTATGGCTTTTCAAATCACCCAGTATTGCCATCTGTAGCGTTAGTTCTAGGCAAATGTTGCAATTCTTCAGCCATTCCAGGACCTGTGACCAAAAACGAGCTACATATGGACAATACCAAAATAAAAGATCTAATGACTCTGCCTCCTCACAGCAGAATCTGCAGAGCTGGGACGATTGTATCCCCCCCATATATATAACATTCTATTAGTTGCAAGAATTTTGTACAGTAATTTAAATTGAAAAATTCGAAGTTTTGAATCCGGCATTGTTTTGCGTATCAATTCATAAACCATGTGCCATGGAATGGATACATCGAAAATCTCTTCCCAACTATTTATAAGGCACAGCTGTCAGTTTTTTGGTCCTTAAATGAAATTGGTATATGTTTTTATTTATCACACTTTTCTTTAATCATTTATGTTCTTTAATACAGGGCCGACATACAAGTTCCTCCCCCCCCCGCCCCCCCCCCTTCTACTTGCCTTTCTACTTGTGCCCCCGCACATTGACTCTGTGCCGGTACCTCTTGTATATAGCCTCGCTTGTTATTTTACTGCTGCCCCTAAATGTATTTTTAATTTTTTTACTTATCAATTTTTTTACTTAACACTTATTTTTCTTAAAACTGCATTGTTGGTTAAGGACTTGTAGGAAAGCATTGTACTGTAAGGTCTACACGACACCTGTTGTATTCGGGGCGCATGTGAGAAATTAGATTTGATTTACATTGGTCTCTTTCCCCACACAAGCCTTTTGATGCTGTGTCACCCTGTGGAGATTTGGCCTTGGTGGTCAGATTACACTGTAAACTTGATATTATTCGATTGGTCAATGGTGGTTGGTTTAGGGTTGAGGTTACACCTTCAGACGGTATAAATGGAATGAAATGCCTTTTGTTCTCTCTGTTATGCTGTATCCAGTCCATGGAGAAAGGTTGGCGTGATCAATTCTCATTTCCTAGAGCTTCTGGGCCTCTGGCCTAGTAAGCATCTCCTTGTTCATGCCTTGTCTTGTAAATTAATCTTAGGATCTATATGCCTAGAAGTATGCTTCGTTTAAGTCAGTATTTCCTTGTAACTTCAGCTTTATGCCTTGTATGTATGTAGAATCCATTCATTTTACAAAGTCATTAAATACACCTGTAAATAGAATACATTCCCAGACATTTCTTCATTGTCTATTTCTGTGACTCAACTACAGTCTCTTGCATATCTCTATATTATCTTTGTGGAGTCAGATAAACCTTTTCATAGACTAATTACGTAGTCTTATTATGAGCCTCATGTGGTATACTGTAGATATATCAAATATTACTGCCCAGAGAAGTTAGTGTTGGGCTAGTAAGCGAAAAGTTGCTGGTTCGAATACCTGAGCCGACAAGGTGAAAAATCTGTAGATGTGCACTTGAGCAAGGCACTTAAACCTAAATTTCACCAGGGGTGCTATACTACTGTGACTGACCCTGTAAAACAACACCTATCATACTACTATGACTGACCCTGTAAAACAACACATTACACTGTACTTATCATACTACTGTGACTGACCCTGTAAAACAACACCTATCATACCACTGTGACTGACCCTGTAAAACAACACCTATCATACCACTGTGACTGACCCTGTAAAACAACACCTATCATACCACTGTGACTGACCCTGTAAAACAACACCTATCATACTACTATGACTGACCCTGTAAAACAACACCTATCATACTACTGTGACTGACCCTGTAAAACAACACATTACACTGCACCTATCATACTACTGTGACTGACCCTGTAAAATAACACCTATCATACTACTGTGACTGACCCTGTAAAACAACACCTATCATACTACTATGACTGACCCTGTAAAACAACACCTATCATACTACTGTGACTGACCCTGTAAAACAACACCTATCATACTACTATGACTGACCCTGTAAAACAACACCTATCATACTACTGTGACTGACCCTGTAAAACAACACCTATCATACTACTGTGACTGACCCTGTAAAACAACACATTACACTGCACCTATCATACTACTATGGCTGACCCTGTAAAACAACACCTATCATACTACTGTGTCTGACCCTGTAAAACAACACCTATCATACTACTGTGAGTGACCCTGTAAAACAACACATTACACTGCACCTATCATACTACTATGTCTGACCCTGTAAAACAACACATTACACTGCACCTATCATACTACTATGGCTGACCCTGTAAAACAACACCTATCATACTACTGTGTCTGACCCTGTAAAACAACACCTATCATACTACTGTGAGTGACCCTGTAAAACAACACATTACACTGCACCTATCATACTACTATGTCTGACCCTGTAAAACAACACAACACCTATCATACTACTATGACTGACCCTGTACAACAACACCTATCATACTACTATGACTGACCCTGTACAACAACACATTACACTGCACCTATCATACTACCAGCTTCGTATATGTCTCTGCTACTCAAATAATATTTGCATCAAAAGCTACAGCAGTTTTAGTAACTGCATCAACATCATTTTCCGGAACATTTTGGCAAACAACGTCCGTTTTGACCAATACAGCAGCAAGTTAGACAAAAAGTTGGATTGTACAGGATATTCGTCTACTTCTCTGCTATTCATAGCTGTGCGCAAAATCAAAATATTCCAGACGGAACTTACGGTACAGCTGTTTTTGTAACTGCATTTCCCCGTGTTTTTCAAACGTTCCCAAACAGCTGCCGTTTTGATCACTAACACTATCACATACCACAACTTTACAACTTCTGACAGCAACCACACAACTGCTTACCACATCTAGTGACAACAACCACACAACTACTGAACCACACAACTACTGAACCACAACTACTGAACCACACAACTACTGAACCACAACTACTGAACACAACTACTGACCACATCTACTGAACACAACTACTGACCACATCTACTGAACCACACAACTACTGAACCACACAACTACTGAACCACACAACTACTGAACCACACAACTACTGAACCACATAACTACTGAACCACATAACTACTGACCACACCTACTGAACCACACAACTACTGAACCACACAGCTACTGACCACAACTACTGAACCACACAACTACTGACCACATCTACTGAACCACACAACTACTGAACCACATAACTACTGAACCACACAACTACTGAACCACATAACTACTGAACCACACAACTACTGACCACAACTACTGACCACAACTACTGACCACACCTACTGAACCACACAACTACTGACCACACAACTACTGACCACACAACTACTGAACCACATAACTACTGAACCACACAACTACTGAACCACAACTACTGACCACACCTACTGAACCACACAACTACTGACCACACAACTACTGACCACACAACTACTGAACCACATAACTACTGAACCACACAACTACTGAACCACAACTACTGAACCACACAACTACTGAACCACACAACTACTGAACCACACAACTACTGAACCACACAACTACTGAACCACACAACTACTGACCACAACTACTGACCACACCTACTGAACCACACAACTACTGACCACACAAATACTGACCACACAACTACTGACCACAACTACTGAACCACATAACTACTGAATCACATAACTACTGACCACAACTACTGAACCACATAACTACTGAACCACACAACTACTGACCACAACTTCTAACCGCAACCGCACAACTTCTGACCACATCTGGTGTCCACAACCACACAATGACATACCTCAACCACATAACCTCTGACCCCAATCAAACAACTTCTGACCACATCTGGTGTCCACAACCACACAACTCCTGACCTCAACCACACAATTATATACCACAACAACACAACTTCTGATCACACATATAACTACTAACCATATCCAACAACTTTTGACCACAACTACTGAATCACATAACTACTGACCACTACTACCACAACTTCTGACCAAATGTACTGCCTTTCGATGGGAATCCTTTTATACCGTTTGAGTGCAGATCCATCATACGTTTTTTGCCAAAGACACACACACCTCCCACCTAGTCCTGTTGGGACAGACACAAACACAGCTCCCACCTAGCCATGTTGGGACAGACAAACACAGCTCCCAACTAGCCATGTTGATGCAGACAAACACAACTCCCACCTAGTCCTGTTGGGACAGACACAAACACAGCTCCCACCTAGCCATGTTGGGACAGACAAACACAACTCCCACCTAGCCATGTTGGGACAGACAGAAACACAGCTCCCACCTAGTCCTGTTGGGACAGACAAACACAGCTCCCACCTAGTCCTGTTGGGACAGACAAACACAGCTCCCACCTAGCCATGTTGGGACAGACAAACACAGATCCCACCTAGCCATGTTGGGACAGACAAACACAGCTCCCACCTAGTCCTGTTGGAACAGACAGAAACACAGCTCCCACCTAGTCCTGTTGGGACAGACAAACACAGCTCCCACCTAGTCCTGTTGGGACAGACAAACACAGCTCCCACCTAGTCCTGTTGGGACAGACACAAACACAGCTCCCACCTAGCCATGTTGGGACAGACAAACACAGCTCCCACCTAGTCCTGTTGGAACAGACAGAAACACAGCTCCCACCTAGTCCTGTTGGGACAGACAAACACAGCTCCCACCTAGTCCTGTTGGGACAGACAAACACAGCTCCCACCTAGCCATGTTGGGACAGACAAACACAGATCCCACCTAGCCATGTTGGGACAGACAAACACAGCTCCCACCTAGCCATGTTGGGACAGACACAAACACAGCTCCCACCTAGCCATGTTGGGACAGACACAAACACAGCTCCCACCTAGCCATGTTGGGACAGACACAAACACAGCTCCCACCTAGCCATGTTACGGCAGACAAACACAGCTCCCACCTAGCCATGTTGGGACAGACAGAAACACAGCTCCCACCTAGCCATGTTGGGACAGACAAACACAGCTCCCACCTAGCCATGTTGGGACAGACAGAAACACAGCTCCCACCTAGCCATGTTGGAACAGACAGAAACACAGCTCCCACCTAGCCATGTTGGGACAGACAGAAACACAGCTCCCACCTAGCCATGTTGGGACAGACAGAACACAGCTCCCACCTAGCCATGTTGGGACAGACAGAAACACAGCTCCCACCTAGCCATGTTGGGACAGACAAACACAGCTCCCACCTAGCCATGTTGATGCAGACAAACACAACTCCCACCTAGCCATGTTGGGACAGACAAACACAGCTCCCACCTAGTCCTGTTGGGACAGACAGAAACACAGCTCCCACCTAGTCCTGTTGGGACAGACAAACACAGCTCCCACCTCGTCCTGTTGGGACAGACAAACACAGCTCCCACCTAGTCCTGTTGGGACAGACAAACACAGCTCCCACCTAGCCATGTTGGGAAAGACAAAAACAGCTCCCACCTAGCCATGTTGGGGCAGACACAAACACAGCTCCCACCTAGCCATATTGGGACAGACAGAAACACAGCTCCCACCTAGCCATGTTGGGACAGACAAACACAGCTCCCACCTAGCCATGTTGGGACAGACAGAAACACAGCTCCCACCTAGCCATGTTGGGACAGACAGAAACACAGCTCCCACCTAGCCATGTTGGGACAGACAGAACACAGCTCCCACCTAGCCATGTTGGGACAGACAGAAACACAGCTCCCACCTAGCCATGTTGGGACAGACAGAACACAGCTCCCACCTAGCCATGTTGGGACAGACAGAAACACAGCTCCCACCTAGCCATGTTGGGACAGACAAACACAGCTCCCACCTAGCCATGTTGATGCAGACAAACACAACTCCCACCTAGCCATGTTGGGACAGACAAACACAGCTCCCACCTAGTCCTGTTGGGACAGACAGAAACACAGCTCCCACCTAGTCCTGTTGGGACAGACAAACACAGCTCCCACCTCGTCCTGTTGGGACAGACAAACACAGCTCCCAATTAGTCCTGTTGGGACAGACAAACACAGCTCCCACCTAGCCATGTTGGGACAGAAAAACACAGCTCCCACCTAGCCATGTTGGGACAGACACAAACACAGCTCCCACCTAGCCATGTTGGGACAGACAGAAACACAGCTCCCACCTAGCCATGTTGGGACAGACAAACGCAGCTCCCACCTAGCCATGTTGGGACAGACAGAAACACAGCTCCCACCTAGCCATGTTGGAACAGACAGAAACACAGCTCCCACCTAGCCATGTTGGGACAGACAGAAACACAGCTCCCACCTAGCCATGTTGGGACAGACAGAACACATCTCCCACCTAGCCATGTTGGGACAGACAGAAACACAGCTCCCACCTAGCCATGTTGGGACAGACAAACACAGCTCCCACCTAGCCATGTTGATGCAGACAAACACAACTCCCACCTAGCCATGTTGGGACAGACAAACACAGCTCCCACCTAGTCCTGTTGGGACAGACAGAAACACAGCTCCCACCTAGTCCTGTTGGGACAGACAAACACAGCTCCCACCTCGTCCTGTTGGGACAGACAAACACAGCTCCCACCTCGTCCTGTTGGGACAGACAAACACAGCTCCCACCTAGCCATGTTGGGACAGACAAACACAGCTCCCACCTAGCCATGTTGGGACAGACACAAACACAGCTCCCACCTAGCCATGTTGGGACAGACACAAACACAGCTCCCACCTAGCCATGTTGAGGCAGACAAACACAGCTCCCACCTAGCCATGTTGGGACAGACAGAAACACAGCTCTCACCTAGCCATGTTGGGACAGACAGAAACACAGCTCCCACCTAGCCATGTTGGGACAGACAGAAACACAGCTCCCACCTAGCCATGTTGGGACAGACAGAAACACAGCTCCCACCTAGCCATGTTGGGACAGACAGAAACACAGCTCCCACCTAGCCATGTTGGGACAGACAGAAACACAGCTCCCACCTAGCCATGTTGGGACAGACAGAAACACAGCTCCCACCTAGCCATGTTGGGACAGACAAACACAGCTCCCACCTAGCCATGTTGGGACAGACAGAAACACAGCTCCCACCTAGTCTTGTTGGGACAGACACACACACAGCTCCCACCTAGTCCTGTTGGGACAGACACAAACACAGCTCCCACCTAGTCCTGTTGGGACAGACAGAAACACAGCTCCCACCTAGCCATGTTGGGACAGACAGAAACACAGCTCCCACCTAGCCATGTTGGGACAGACAGAAACACAGCTCCCACCTAGCCATGTTGGGACAGACAGAAACACAGCTCCCACCTAGCCATGTTGGGACAGACAGAAACACAGCTCCCACCTAGCCATGTTGGGACAGACAGAAACACAGCTCCCACCTAGCCATGTTGGGACAGACAAACACAGCTCCCACCTAGCCATGTTGGGACAGACAGAAACACAGCTCCCACCTAGTCTTGTTGGGACAGACACAAACACAGCTCCCACCTAGTCCTGTTGGGACAGACACAAACACAGCTCCCACCTAGTCCTGTTGGGACAGACACAAACACAGCTCCCACCTAGCCATGTTGAGGCAGACAAACACAGCTCCCACCTAGCCATGTTGGGACAGACAGAAACACAGCTCTCACCTAGCCATGTTGGGACAGACAGAAACACAGCTCCCACCTAGCCATGTTGGGACAGACAGAAACACAGCTCCCACCTAGCCATGTTGGGACAGACAGAAACACAGCTCCCACCTAGCCATGTTGGGACAGACAGAAACACAGCTCCCACCTAGCCATGTTGGGACAGACAGAAACACAGCTCCCACCTAGCCATGTTTGGACAGACAGAAACACAGCTCCCACCTAGCCATGTTGGGACAGACAAACACAGCTCCCACCTAGCCATGTTGGGACAGACAGAAACACAGCTCCCACCTAGTCTTGTTGGGACAGACACAAACACAGCTCCCACCTAGTCCTGTTGGGACAGACACAAACACAGCTCCCACCTAGTCCTGTTGGGACAGACAAACACAGCTCCCACCTCGTCCTGTTGGGACAGACAAACACAGCTCCCACCTAGTCCTGTTGGGACAGACAAACACAGCTCCCACCTAGCCATGTTGGGACAGACAAACACAGCTCCCACCTAGCCATGTTGGGACAGACACAAACACAGCTCCCACCTAGCCATGTTGGGACAGACACAAACACAGCTCCCACCTAGCCATGTTGAGGCAGACAAACACAGCTCCCACCTAGCCATGTTGGGACAGACAGAAACACAGCTCTCACCTAGCCATGTTGGGACAGACAGAAACACAGCTCCCACCTAGCCATGTTGGGACAGACAGAAACACAGCTCCCACCTAGCCATGTTGGGACAGACAGAAACACAGCTCCCACCTAGCCATGTTGGGACAGACAGAAACACAGCTCCCACCTAGCCATGTTGGGACAGACAGAAACACAGCTCCCACCTAGCCATGTTGGGACAGACAGAAACACAGCTCCCACCTAGCCATGTTGGGACAGACAAACACAGCTCCCACCTAGCCATGTTGGGACAGACAGAAACACAGCTCCCACCTAGTCTTGTTGGGACAGACACACACACAGCTCCCACCTAGTCCTGTTGGGACAGACACAAACACAGCTCCCACCTAGTCCTGTTGGGACAGACAGAAACACAGCTCCCACCTAGCCATGTTGGGACAGACAGAAACACAGCTCCCACCTAGCCACGTTGGGACAGACAGAAACACAGCTCCCACCTAGCCATGTTGGGACAGACAGAAACACAGCTCCCACCTAGCCATGTTGGGACAGACAGAAACACAGCTCCCACCTAGCCATGTTGGGACAGACAGAAACACAGCTCCCACCTAGCCATGTTGGGACAGACAAACACAGCTCCCACCTAGCCATGTTGGGACAGACAGAAACACAGCTCCCACCTAGTCTTGTTGGGACAGACACAAACACAGCTCCCACCTAGTCCTGTTGGGACAGACACAAACACAGCTCCCACCTAGTCCTGTTGGGACAGACACAAACACAGCTCCCACCTAGCCATGTTGAGGCAGACAAACACAGCTCCCACCTAGCCATGTTGGGACAGACAGAAACACAGCTCTCACCTAGCCATGTTGGGACAGACAGAAACACAGCTCCCACCTAGCCATGTTGGGACAGACAGAAACACAGCTCCCACCTAGCCATGTTGGGACAGACAGAAACACAGCTCCCACCTAGCCATGTTGGGACAGACAGAAACACAGCTCCCACCTAGCCATGTTGGGACAGACAGAAACACAGCTCCCACCTAGCCATGTTGGGACAGACAGAAACACAGCTCCCACCTAGCCATGTTGGGACAGACAAACACAGCTCCCACCTAGCCATGTTGGGACAGACAGAAACACAGCTCCCACCTAGTCTTGTTGGGACAGACACAAACACAGCTCCCACCTAGTCCTGTTGGGACAGACACAAACACAGCTCCCACCTAGTCCTGTTGGGACAGACAAACACAGCTCCCACCTAGAGATGTTGGGACAGACAGAAACACAGCTCCCACCTAGTCCTGTTGGGACAGACAGAAACACAGCTCCCACCTAGCCATGTTGGGACAGACAGAACACAGCTCCCACCTAGCCATGTTGGGACAGGCAGAAACACAGCTCCCACCTAGCCATGTTGGGACAGACAAACACAGCTCCCACCTAGCCATGTTGATGCAGACAAACACAACTCCCACCTAGCCATGTTGGGACAGACAAACACAGCTCCCACCTAGTCCTGTTGGGACAGACAGAAACACAGCTCCCACCTAGTCCTGTTGGGACAGACAAACACAGCTCCCACCTCGTCCTGTTGGGACAGACAAACACAGCTCCCACCTAGTCCTGTTGGGACAGACAAACACAGCTCCCACCTAGCCATGTTGGGACAGACAAACACAGCTCCCACCTAGCCATGTTGGGACAGACACAAACACAGCTCCCACCTAGCCATATTGGGACAGACAGAAACACAGCTCCCACCTAGCCATGTTGGGACAGACAAACACAGCTCCCACCTAGCCATGTTGGGACAGACAGAAACACAGCTCCCACCTAGCCATGTTGGGACAGACAGAAACACAGCTCCCACCTAGCCATGTTGGGACAGACAGAAACACAGCTCCCACCTAGCCATGTTGGGACAGACAGAACACAGCTCCCACCTAGCCATGTTGGGACAGACAGAAACACAGCTCCCACCTAGCCATGTTGGGACAGACAGAACACAGCTCCCACCTAGCCATGTTGGGACAGACAGAAA
Organism: Salvelinus alpinus; assembly: GCF_045679555.1. NCBI lineage: Eukaryota > Metazoa > Chordata > Actinopteri > Salmoniformes > Salmonidae > Salvelinus > Salvelinus alpinus. Next base: position 49,451,717 of record NC_092101.1, read on the forward strand.
CACAGCTCCCACCTAGCCATGTTGGGACAGACAAACACAGCTCCCACCTAGCCATGTTGATGCAGACAAACACAACTCCCACCTAGCCATGTTGGGACAGACAAACACAGCTCCCACCTAGTCCTGTTGGGACAGACAGAAACACAGCTCCCACCTAGTCCTGTTGGGACAGACAAACACAGCTCCCACCTCGTCCTGTTGGGACAGACAAACACAGCTCCCACCTAGTCCTGTTGGGACAGACAAACACAGCTCCCACCTAGCCATGTTGGGACAGACAAACACAGCTCCCACCTAGCCATGTTGGGACAGACACAAACACAGCTCCCACCTAGCCATGTTGGGACAGACAGAAACACAGCTCCCACCTAGCCATGTTGGGACAGACAAACACAGCTCCCACCTAGCCATGTTGGGACAGACAGAAACACAGCTCCCACCTAGCCATGTTGGAACAGACAGAAACACAGCTCCCACCTAGCCATGTTGGGACAGACAGAAACACAGCTCCCACCTAGCCATGTTGGGACAGACAGAACACATCTCCCACCTAGCCATGTTGGGACAGACAGAAACACAGCTCCCACCTAGCCATGTTGGGACAGACAAACACAGCTCCCACCTAGCCATGTTGATGCAGACAAACACAACTCCCACCTAGCCATGTTGGGACAGACAAACACAGCTCCCACCTAGTCCTGTTGGGACAGACAGACACACAGCTCCCACCTAGTCCTGTTGGGAAGGACAAACACAGCTCCCACCTCGTCCTGTTGGGACAGACAAACACAGCTCCCACCTAGTCCTGTTGGGACAGACAAACACAGCTCCCACCTAGCCATGTTGGGACAGACAAACACAGCTCCCACCTAGCCATGTTGGGACAGACACAAACACAGCTCCCACCTAGCCATGTTGGGACAGACACAAACACAGCTCCCACCTAGCCATGTTGAGGCAGACAAACACAGCTCCCACCTAGCCATGTTGGGACAGACAGAAACACAGCTCTCACCTAGCCATGTTGGGACAGACAGAAACACAGCTCCCACCTAGCCATGTTGGGACAGACAGAAACACACCTCCCACCTAGCCATGTTGGGACAGACAGAAACACAGCTCCCACCTAGCCATGTTGGGACAGACAGAAACACAGCTCCCACCTAGCCATGTTGGGACAGACAGAAACACAGCTCCCACCTAGCCATGTTGGGACAGACAGAAACACAGCTCCCACCTAGCCATGTTGGGACAGACAAACACAGCTCCCACCTAGCCATGTTGGGACAGACAGAAACACAGCTCCCACCTAGTCTTGTTGGGACAGACACAAACACAGCTCCCACCTAGTCCTGTTGGGACAGACACAAACACAGCTCCCACCTAGTCCTGTTGGGACAGACAGAAACACAGCTCCCACCTAGCCATGTTGGGACAGACAGAAACACAGCTCCCACCTAGCCATGTTGGGACAGACAGAAACACAGCTCCCACCTAGTCTTGTTGGGACAGACACAAACACAGCTCCCACCTAGTCCTGTTGGGACAGACACAAACACAGCTCCCACCTAGTCCTGTTGGGACAGACAGAAACACAGCTCCCACCTAGCCATGTTGGGACAGACAGAAACACAGCTCCCACCTAGCCATGTTGGGACAGACAGAAACACAACTCCCACCTAGCCATGTTGGGACAGACAGAAACACAGCTCCCACCTAGCCATGTTGGGACAGACAAACACAGCTCCCACCTAGCCATGTTGGGACAGACAGAAACACAGCTCCCACCTAGTCTTGTTGGGACAGACACAAACACAGCTCCCACCTAGTCCTGTTGGGACAGACACAAACACAGCTCCCACCTAGTCCTGTTGGGACAGACACAAACACAGCTCCCACCTAGCCATGTTGAGGCAGACAAACACAGCTCCCACCTAGCCATGTTGGGACAGACAGAAACACAGCTCTCACCTAGCCATGTTGGGACAGACAGAAACACAGCTCCCACCTAGCCATGTTGGGACAGACAGAAACACAGCTCCCACCTAGCCATGTTGGGACAGACAGAAACACAGCTCCCACCTAGCCATGTTGGGACAGACAGAAACACAGCTCCCACCTAGCCATGTTGGGACAGACAGAAACACAGCTCCCACCTAGCCATGTTGGGACAGACAGAAACACAGCTCCCACCTAGCCATGTTGGGACAGACAAACACAGCTCCCACCTAGCCATGTTGGGACAGACAGAAACACAGCTCCCACCTAGTCTTGTTGGGACAGACACAAACACAGCTCCCACCTAGTCCTGTTGGGACAGACACAAACACAGCTCCCACCTAGTCCTGTTGGGACAGACAAACACAGCTCCCACCTAGCCATGTTGGGACAGACAGAAACACAGCTCCCACCTAGTCCTGTTGGGACAGACAGAAACACAGCTCCCACCTAGCCATGTTGGGACAGACAGAACACAGCTCCCACCTAGCCATGTTGGGACAGGCAGAAACACAGCTCCCACCTAGCCATGTTGGGACAGACAAACACAGCTCCCACCTAGCCATGTTGATGCAGACAAACACAACTCCCACCTAGCCATGTTGGGACAGACAAACACAGCTCCCACCTAGTCCTGTTGGGACAGACAGAAACACAGCTCCCACCTAGTCCTGTTGGGACAGACAAACACAGCTCCCACCTCGTCCTGTTGGGACAGACAAACACAGCTCCCACCTAGTCCTGTTGGGACAGACAAACACAGCTCCCACCTAGCCATGTTGGGACAGACAAACACAGCTCCCACCTAGCCATGTTGGGACAGACACAAACACAGCTCCCACCTAGCCATATTGGGACAGACAGAAACACAGCTCCCACCTAGCCATGTTGGGACAGACAAACACAGCTCCCACCTAGCCATGTTGGGACAGACAGAAACACAGCTCCCACCTAGCCATGTTGGGACAGACAGAAACACAGCTCCCACCTAGCCATGTTGGGACAGACAGAACATAGCTCCCACCTAGCCATGTTGGGACAGACAGAAACACAGCTCCCACCTAGCCATGTTGGGACAGACAGAACACAGCTCCCACCTAGCCATGTTGGGACAGACAGAAACACAGCTCCCACCTAGCCATGTTGGGACAGACAAACACAGCTCCCACCTAGCCATGTTGATGCAGACAAACACAACTCCCACCTAGCCATGTTGGGACAGACAAACACAGCTCCCACCTAGTCCTGTTGGGACAGACAGAAACACAGCTCCCACCTAGTCCTGTTGGGACAGACAAACACAGCTCCCACCTCGTCCTGTTGGGACAGACAAACACAGCTCCCACCTAGTCCTGTTGGGACAGACAAACACAGCTCCCACCTAGCCATGTTGGGACAGACAAACACAGCTCCCACCTAGCCATGTTGGGACAGACACAAACACAGCTCCCACCTAGCCATGTTGGGACAGACAGAAACACAGCTCCCACCTAGCCATGTTGGGACAGACAAACACAGCTCCCACCTAGCCATGTTGGGACAGACAGAAACACAGCTCCCACCTAGCCATGTTGGAACAGACAGAAACACAGCTCCCACCTAGCCATGTTGGGACAGACAGAAACACAGCTCCCACCTAGCCATGTTGGGACAGACAGAACACATCTCCCACCTAGCCATGTTGGGACAGACAGAAACACAGCTCCCACCTAGCCATGTTGGGACAGACAAACACAGCTCCCACCTAGCCATGTTGATGCAGACAAACACAACTCCCACCTAGCCATGTTGGGACAGACAAACACAGCTCCCACCTAGTCCTGTTGGGACAGACAGAAACACAGCTCCCACCTAGTCCTGTTGGGACAGACAAACACAGCTCCCACCTCGTCCTGTTGGGACAGACAAACACAGCTCCCACCTAGTCCTGTTGGGACAGACAAACACAGCTCCCACCTAGCCATGTTGGGACAGACAAACACAGCTCCCACCTAGCCATGTTGGGACAGACAGAAACACAGCTCCCACCTAGCCATGTTGGGACAGACAGAAACACAGCTCCCACCTAGCCATGTTGGGACAGACAGGAACACAGCTCCCACCTAGCCATGTTGGGACAGACAAACACAGCTCCCACCTAGCCATGTTGGGACAGACAGAAACACAGCTCCCACCTAGTCTTGTTGGGACAGACACAAACACAGCTCCCACCTAGTCCTGTTGGGACAGACACAAACACAGCTCCCACCTAGTCCTGTTGGGACAGACACAAACACAGCTCCCACCTAGCCATGTTGGGACAGACAGAAACACAGCTCTCACCTAGCCATGTTGGGACAGACAGAAACACAGCTCCCACCTAGCCATGTTGGGACAGACAGAAACACAGCTCCCACCTAGCCATGTTGGGACAGACAAACACAGCTCCCACCTAGCCATGTTGGGACAGACAGAAACACAGCTCCCACCTAGTCTTGTTGGGACAGACACAAACACAGCTCCCACCTAGTCCTGTTGGGACAGACACAAACACAGCTCCCACCTAGTCCTGTTGGGACAGACACAAACACAGCTCCCACCTAGCCATGTTGGGACAGACAGAAACACAGCTCTCACCTAGCCATGTTGGGACAGACAGAAACACAGCTCCCACCTAGCCATGTTGGGACAGACAGAAACACAGCTCCCACCTAGCCATGTTGGGACAGACAGAAACACAGCTCCCACCTAGCCATGTTGGGACGGACAGAAACACAGCTCCCACCTAGCCATGTTGGGACAGACAGAAACACAGCTCCCACCTAGCCATGTTGGGACAGACAGAAACACAGCTCCCACCTAGCCATGTTGGGACAGACAAACACAGCTCCCACCTAGCCATGTTGGGACAGACAGAAACACAGCTCCCACCTAGTCTTGTTGGGACAGACACAAACACAGCTCCCACCTAGTCCTGTTGGGACAGACACAAACACAGCTCCCACCTAGTCCTGTTGGGACAGACAAACACAGCTCCCACCTAGCCATGTTGGGACAGACAGAAACACAGCTCCCACCTAGTCCTGTTGGGACAGACACAAACACAGCTCCCACCTAGCCATGTTGGGACAGACATGATTGTGATCAACCCGTGTGGCTGCTACATGCTGCTTTCCTTCAGAAAAACAATATCGCTTTAATGAACCCTCTTCTGCTAATCCTTAATGAGTCTGTGTTTCTTGTGATAAATGTCAATTATTCAACCCCACGTGAGCGACTGCAGTGGATATCCATCAGTCAAAGCAAATTAGCCAGGATCCATTAGCCAGGATCCATTAACCAGGATCCATTAGCCAGGATCAATTAGCCAGGATCCATTAGCCAAGATCAATTAGCCAGTATCCATTAGCCAGGATCCATTAGCCAGAATCCATTAGCCAGGATCAATTAGCCAGAATCCATTAGGCAGGATCAATTAGCCAGAATCCATTAGCTGGGATCAATTAGCCAGGATCCGTTAGCCAGGATCCATTAGCCAGAAACCATTAGCCAGGAACCATTAGCCAGGATCATTAGCCAGGATCAATTAGCCAGGATCAATTAGCCAGAATCAATTAGCCAGGATCAATTAGCCAGGATCCATTAGCCAGGATCCATTAGCCAGAATCCATTAGCCGGAATCCATTAGCCAGGATCCATTAGCCAGGATCCATTAGCCAGGATCCATTAGCCAGGATCCATTAGCCAGAATCCATTAGCCAGGATCAATTAGCCAGGAGCCATTAGCCAGGATCAATTAGCCAATATCCATTAGCCAGGATCCATTTGCCAGAATCCATTAGCCAGAATCAATTAGCCAGAAGCAATTAGCCCGGATCCATTGGCCAGAATCCATTAGCCAGGATCCATTAGCCAGAATCCATTAGCCAGAATCAATTAGCCAGGATCAATTAGCCAGGATCCATTAGCCAGGATCAATTAGCCAATATCCATTAGCCAGGATCCATTAGCCAGAATCCATTAGCCAGGAGCAATTAGCCAGGATCCATTAGCCAGGATCCATTAGCCAGGATCCATTAGCCAGGATCCATTAGCCAGGATCCATTAGCCAGGATCCATTAGCCAGGATCCATTAGCCGGAATCCATTAGCAAGGATCCATTAGCCAGGATCCATTAGCCAGGATCAATTAGCCAGGATCCATTAGCCAGAATCCATTAGCCAGAATCCATTAGCCAGGATCAATTAGCCAGGAGCTATTAGCCAGGACCCATTAGCCAGGATCAATTAGCCAATATCCATTAGCCAGGATCCATTTGCCAGAATCCATTAGCCAGAATCAATTAGCCAGGATCCATTAGCCAGGAGCAATTAGCCAGGATCCATTAGCCAGGATCCATTAGCCAGGATCCATTAGCCAGGATCCATTAGCCAGGATCCATTAGCCAGTATCCATTAGCCAGTATCCATTAGCCGGAATCCATTAGCAAGGATCCATTAGCCATGATCCATTAGCCAGGATCCATTAGCCAGGATCCATTAGCCAGGATCCATTAGCCAGAATCCATTAGCCAGGATCCATTAGCCAGGATCCATTAGCCAGGATCAATTAGCCAGGATCCATTAGCCAGAATCCATTAGCCAAAATCCATTAGCCAGGATCAATTAGCCAGGAGCCATTAGCCAGGATCCATTAGCCAGGATCAATTAGCCAATATCCATTAGCCAGGATCCATTTGCCAGAATCCATTAGCCAGAATCAATTAGCCAGGATCCATTAGCCAGAATCCATTAGCCAGGATCCATTAGCCAGAATCCATTAGCCAGAATCAATTAGCCAGGATCAATTAGCCAGGATCCATTATCCAGAAACCATTAGCCAGGATCAATTAGCCAGAATCCATTAGCCAGGATCCATTAGCCAGGATCAATTAGCCAGGATCAATTAGCCAGGATCAATTAGCCAGGATCCATTAGTCTGCTCTGGTGTCTTGTAGGGTCACTCACAGTAATTGAGAGCATATTTCACTTGGATCTCTTCTGTTGCCCCACTCTGAACTGGGGAACTGAATCTAGCCCCACTCTGAACTGGGGAACTGAATCTAGCCCCACTATATACTGGGGAACTGAATCTATCTGTAAAGGTTTTCTTCCAGGGGTGAAGGAGAGGACCAAAATGCAGCGCGGCTAGTGTTAAACATGTTTAATACAAACACAAGTGAAACACTACAAACAACCTACAAAATAACAAATGTGCAAAACCGATACAGACCTATCTGGTGCAGAACACAAACACAGAGACAGGTAACAAACACCCACAAACTCCCAACACAAAACAAGCCTCCTATATATGAGTCTCAATCAGAGACAACGACTACCATCTGCCTCTGATTGAGAACCCACACTAGGCTGACATAGAAACAGACAAACTAGACACACAACATAGAATTCCCACCCAGCTCACGTCCTGACCAACTAAACACATACAAAACAAGAGAAAACAGGTCAGGAACGTGACAGAACCCCCCCCTCAAGGTGCGAACTCCGGGCGCACCCCTAAAAACTCAAGGGGAGGGTCTGGGTGGGCATCTGTCCGCGGTGGCGGCTCCGGCGGTGGACGAGGGCACCACTCCACCATTCACTTTGTCCACCTCCTTAGCGTCCCTTGAGTGGCGACCCTCGCCCCCGACCATGGTCCAGGAACCTTCACCAACTCCCCTCTACAATAGAGGAGACAACTCAGGACAGAGAGGTAGTTCAGGACAAAGAGGTAGCTCAGGACAGAGAGGTAGCTCCGGACAAGTGGCAGCTCCGGACTGAGTGGCAGCTCCGGACTGAGTGGCAGCTCCGGACTGAGTGGCAGCTCCGGACTGAGTGGCAGCTCCGGACTGAGTGGCAGCTCCGGACTGAGGGGCAGCTCCGGACTGAGGGGCAGCTCCGGACTGAGGGGCAGCTCCAGGGGCAGCTCCGGACTGAGGGGCAGCTCATGACTGTAGGGCAGCTCATGACTGTAGGGCAGCTCATGACTGTAGGGCAGCTCATGACTGTAGGGCAGCTCATGACTGTAGGGCATCTCATGACTGTAGGGCAGCTCATGGCAGGCTGACGGCTCTGGACGCTCATGGCAGGCTGACGGCTCTGGACGCTCATGGCAGGCTGACGGCTCTGGACGCTCATGGCAGGCTGACGGCTCTGGACGCTCATGGCAGGCTGACGGCTCTGGACGCTCATGGCAGGCTGACGGCTCTGGACGCTCATGGCTCACTGGCGGTTCTGGACGCTCATGGCTCACTGGCGGCTCTGGCAGATCCTGTCTGGTTGGCGGCTCTGGCAAATCCTGTCTGGTTGGCGGCTCTGGCAAATCCTGTCTGGTTGGCGGCTCTGGCAGATCCTGTCTGACGAATGGCTCTAGCGGCTCCTGACTGACTATCGGCTCTGACGGCTCGGGACAGACGGGCGGCTCTAATGGCTCGGGACAGACGGATGGCTCAGACGGCACTGGGCAGACGGATGGCTCAGACGGCGCTGGGGAGACGGATGGCTCAGATGGCGCTGGGGAGACGGATGGCTCAGATGGCGCTGGGGAGACGGATGGCTCAGATGGCGCTGGGGAGACGGATGGCTCAGATGGCGTTGGGCAGACGGGCAGTTCATGCGGCGCTTGGCAGACGGACAGTTCAGGCGCCGTTGGGCAGACGGCAGACTCTGGCCGGCTGAGACGCACTGTAGGCCTGGTACGTGGTGCCGGAACTGGAGGCACCGGACTGGAGACACGCACTTCAAGCCTAGTGCGGGGAGCAGGGACAGGGCACACTGACCTCTCGAAGCGCACTATAGGCCTGGTGCGTGGTACCGGCACTGGTGGTACCGGGCTAAGGGCACGCACCTCAGGGCGAGTGCGGGGAGAAGGAACAGTGTGTACAGGACTCTGGAGACGCACAGGTGGCTTAGTGCGTGGTGCCGGAACTGGAGGTACCGGGCTGGGGTGGGAAGGTGACGCCGGATATACCGGACCGTGAAGGAGGACACGTGCTCTTGAGCACCGAGCCTCCCCAACCTTACCAGGTTGAATGGTCCCCGTAGCCCTGCCAGTGCGGCGAGGTGGAATAGCCCGCACTGGGCTATGCAGGCGAACCGGGGACACCACCTGTAAGGCTGGTGCCATGTACGCCGGCCCGAGGAGACGTACTGGAGGCCAGATATGTAGGGCCGGCTTCATGGCACTCGGCTCGATGCCCAACCTAGCCCTCCCAGTGCGGCAAGGTGGAATAGCCCGCACTGGGCTAAGCACGCGTACTGGGGACACCGTGCGCTCCACCGCATAACACGGTGTCTGACCAGTACGACGCCCTCTCACTCCACGGTAAGCCCGGGGAGTTGGCTCAGGTATCCAACCCGGCTTCGCCACACTCCCCTTTAGCCCCCCCCCAAGAAATTTTTGGGTGAGCCTCTCGGGCTTCCAGCCTCTCTTACGTGCCGCCTCCTCAATCCACCGCTCCTGGGCTGTGGCTGCCTCCTTCACCTCCCGAGAGCGGCGATTCTCTCCAACCCTTCCCCAGGGTCCTTTTCCGTCCATGATCTCCCAAGACCATTCCTCCTGTGTCCAGTAGTCCTGTGTACTGGGCCGCTGCTGCTCCCCGTTGCTACGCTGCTTGGTCCTGGTTTGGTGGGTGTTTCTGTAAAGGTTTTCTTCCAGGGGTGAAGGAGAGGACCAAAATGCAGCGCGGCTAGTGTTAAACATGTTTAATACAAACACAAGTGAAACACTACAAACAACCTACAAAATAACAAATGTGCAAAACCGATACAGACCTATCTGGTGCAGAACACAAACACAGACAGGTAACAAACACCCACAAAATCCCAACACAAAACAAGCCTCCTATATATGAGTCTCAATCAGAGACAACGACTACCATCTGCCTCTGATTGAGAACCCACACTAGGCTGACATAGAAACAGACAAACTAGACACACAACATAGAATTCCCACCCAGCTCACGTCCTGACCAACTAAACACATACAAAACAAGAGAAAACAGGTCAGGAACGTGACACTATCCCCACTATGTACTGGAGGACTGAATCTAGCCCCTCTGAACTGGGGAACTGAATCTAGCCCCACTATATACTGGAGGACTGAATCTAGCCCCACTATGTACTGGAGGACTGAATCTAGCCCCACTATGTACTGGAGGACTGAATCTATCCCCACTGTGTACTGGAGGACTGAATCTAGCCCCACTGTATAGTTGAGGACTGAATCTTGCCCCACTCTGTACTGGAGGACTGAATCTATCCCCACTCTACACTGAAGGACTGAATCTAGCCCCACTATGTACTGGAGGACTGAATCTAACCCCACTATGTACTGGAGGACTGAATCTATCCCCACTCTACACTGAAGGACTGAATCTAGCCCCACTATGTCCTGGAGGACTGTATCTAGCCCCACTCTGAACTGAAGGACTGAATCTAGCCCCACTATGTACTGGAGGACTGAATCTATCCCCACTCTGAACTGAAGGACTGAATCTAGCCCCACTATGTACTGGAGGACTGAATCTATCCCCACTCTACACTAAAGGACTGAATCTAGCCCCACTATATCCTGGAGGACTGAATCTAGCCCCACTATATACTGAAGGACTGAATTTAGCCCAACTATTTACAAGAAGGACTTAATCTAGCCCCCCTATATTGGGCAACAGGTAGCCTAGTGGTTAGAGCGATGGACTAGTAACCGAAAGGTTGCACGATCGAATCCCCGAGCTGACAAGGTCAAAATCTGTTGTTCTGCCCCTGAATAAGACAGTTAATTAACCCACTGTTCCCTGGTAGGCTGTCATTGAAAATAAGAATTTGTTCTTAACTGACTTGCCTATTTAAATAAAGGTAAAATAAAATATACTGGAGGACTGATTCTAACACAGTAGTCCATAACAACAAAGTGTCAGTTTTACAAAGTTATTAAAAATGAAACACTGAGTTATTTAATTTACATAGGTGTCCACACACCTGAGTCAATACTTTTTTTTTTTATGGCTGTGTGTCTTTCTGGGTAACTCTGTAAGGGCTTTCCATTACAGGATTGTGCAAGATTTGCCAATTATTCATTTCAAAAATCTTCAAGCTCTCTCAAATTGGTTGTCGATCATTTCTAGACAACCTTTTTCAGTTCTTGCCATAGATTTTTAAGTATCTTTAAGTCAAAACTGTAACTCGGCTACTAAGGAACATTCACTGTCTTCTTGGTAAGCAACTCCAGTGTAGATTTGGCCTTATTGTCCTGTTTTTGTCCTGTTGAAAGGCAAATGAATCTCTCAGTGTCGGGTGGAAAGCAGACTGAACCAGGTTTTCCTCTAGGATTTTGCCTGTGCTTAGCTCCATTCTGTTTCTTTTTTATTCTGAAAAAACTCCCCAGTCCTTAAAGATCATAAGCATACCCATAACATGATGCAGCCACCACTATGCTTGCAAATATGGAGAGTGGTACTCAGTAATGTGAAGGATTGGATTTGCCACGTATTCAGGAAAAAAAGTTAATTGCTTTGTCACATTTTCTGCAGTATTACTTTAGTGCCTTGTTGCAAGAAGGATGCATGTTCTGAAATATTGCTATTCTGTACAGGCTTCCTTCTTCCTTCTCTGTCAGTTAGGTTAGTATTGCGGAGTAACTACAATGTTGTTGATCCATCCTCAGTTTTCTTCTATCACAGCCATTAAACTCTGTAACTGTTTAAAAGTCACCATTGGCCTCATGGTGAAATCCCCGAGTGGTTTCCTTCCTCTCCGGCAACTGAGTTAGGAAGGACGCTTGTATCTTTGTAGTGACTGGGTGTATTGATACACCATTCAAAGTGTAATTAATAAGTTCACCATGCTCAAAAGGATATTCGACGTCTGCTATTTTCATTTATACCCATCTACCAATAGGTGTCCTTCTTTGCGAGGCATTCGAAAACCTTCCTGGTCTTTGGGTTGAACCTGTGTTTGAAATTCACTGCTCAACTGAGGGACCTTACAGATAATTGTACGTGTGGGGTACAAAGATGAGGTGGTCATTCAAAAACCATGTTAAACACTATTATTGCACACAGAGTGAGTCCATGCAACTTATTATGTGACTTGTCAAGCTGTTTTTTACTCCTGAACATATTTAGGCTTGCCATAACAAAGGGGTTCAATACTTATTGACAGTTTGAGCTTTTCAGTTTTAATGAATTTGTAAAAACGTCTAAAAACACCCCATATTGTCAAAGTGGAATTATTGTGTGTGTGTGTGTGTGTGTGTGTGTGTGTGTGTGTGTGTGTGTGTGTGTGTGTGTGTGTGTGTGTGTGTGTGTGTGTGTGTGTGTGTGTGTGTGTGTGTGTGTGTGTGTGTGTGTGTGTGTGTGTGTGTGTGTGTGTGTGTGTGTGTGTAGGCCAGTGACACATATATCAATTCAATCCATTTTAAATGCAATATATATAAATTTAATCCATTTTAAATGCAGGCTGAACAAAGGGGTTCAATACTTATTGACTCAAGACTCAAGTTTTCATTTTTTATTAATTTGTAAACATTTCTAAAAACATAAGTCAATTTTGACATTATGGGTTATTGTGTGAAGAAGAGTGTCAATAAATATCAACTAAATCCATTTTAAATTCAGCCCGTAACTAACACATCAAAATGTGGAAAAAGTCAAGGCGTGTGAATACTTTCTGAAGGCACTGTATGTGTCTGATGATGATGATACTGTGCATTCAGAATGTATTCAGACCCCTTGACTTAAAAAAGAATATATATTAAAGTTACGGCATTATTCTAAAATGTACTAAATAACATCAATCAACACACAATACCCCATAATGGCAAAGTCAAAACAGGTTTTTGACTTTGTATAAATGTATAAAAAAAAATAAAAAAATGAAATACCTTATTTACATAACTATTCAGACCTTTTCATAAGACTCTAAATTGAGCTCAGGTACATATTGTTTCCATTGATCATCCTTGAGATGTTTCTACAACTTAAAACTTCTTATGGATGAAATCCCGTTAACGGGATCGATTTGAGAACAGCCAGTGAAAGTGCAGGGCGCCAAATTCAAAACAACATAAATCTCATAATTAAAATTCCTCAAACAAACAAGTATTATACACCATTTTACAGATAAACTTGTTGTTAATCCAACCACAGTGTCCGATTTCAAAAAGGCTTTATAAGGAAAGCATACCATGCGATTATGTTAGGTCAGCACCTAGTCACAGAAAAACACAGCCATTTTTCCAGCCAAAGAGAGGAGTCACAAAAAGCAGAAATAGAGATAAAATGAATCACTAACCTTTGATGATCTTCATCAGATGACACTCATAGGACTTCATGTTACACAATACATGTATGTTTTGTTCGATTAAGTTCATATTTATATCCAAAAATCTCAGTTTACATTGACGCATTATGTTCAGAAATGTTTTGCTTCCAAAACATCCGGTGTTTTTGCAGAGAGCCACATCAATTTATAGAAATACTCATCATAAATGTTGATGAAAATACAAGTGTTATACATGGAATTAAAGATATACTTCTCCTTAATGCAACCACTGTGTCAGATTTCAAAAAAAGCTTTACAGAAAAAGCACACCATGCAATAATCTGAGTACAGCACTCAGACACAAAAACAAGCCATACAGATACCCGCCATGTTGTGGAGTCAACAGAAGTCAGAAATAGCATTATAAATATTCCCTTACCTTTGATGATCTTCATCAGAATGCACTCCCAGGAATCCCAGTTCCACAATAAATGTTTGTTTTGTTCGATAAAGTCCATAATTTATGTCCAAATACCTCCTTTTTGTTCGCGCGTTTCGTTCACAAATCCAAATTCATGAGGCAGGCACACTTAGTCCAGACGAAAAGTCAAAAAAAGTTATATTACAGTTCGTATAAACATGTCAAACGATGTATAGAATCAATCTTTAGGATGTTTTTAACATAAATCTTCAATAATGTTTCAACCGGACATTTCCTTTGTCTTTAGAAAGGAAAAGGAACGCAGCTAACTTTCACGGGCGTGCACCTGACTGAGCTCATGGCATTCTGCCAGACACCTGACTCAAACAGCACTTATTCGCTCCCCCTTCACAGTAGAAGCCTGAAACAACAATAATATGCATATCTTAGCTTCTGGGCCTGAGTAGCAGGCAGTTTACTTTGGGCAGCTTATTCATCCAAGCTACTCAATACTACCCCTTATCCATAAGAAGTTAATTGGAGTCCATCTGTGGAAATTGAATTGATTGGACATGATTTGGAAAGGCACACACCTGTCTATATAAGGTCTCACTGTTGAAAGTGCATGTCAGAGCAAAAACCAAGCCATGAGGTCGAAGGAATTGTCTGTAGAGCTCCGAGACAGGACTGTGTCAAGGCACATATCTGGGTAAGGGTTCCAAAATATTTCTACAGCATTGAAGGTCCCCAAGAACACAATGGCCTCCATCATTCTTAAATGGAGAAGTTTGGAACCACCAACACTCTTCCTAGAGCTGGCCGCCCGGCCAAACTGAGCAATCGAGGAAGAAGGGCCTTGATCAGGGAGGTGACCAAGAACCCGATGGTCACTCTGACAGAGCTCCAGAGTTCCTCTGTGGAGATGGGAGTATCTTCCAGAAGGACAACCATCTCTGCAGAACTCCACCAATCAGGCCTTTATGGTAGAGTTGCCAGACGGAAGCCACTCCTCTGTAAAAGGCACATGACAGACCGCTTGGAGTTTGCAAAAAGGCACCTAAAAAAGAAACAAGATTCTCTGGTCTGACAAAAATAAGATTGAACTCTTTGGCATGAATGCCAAGCGTCACGTCTGGAGGAAACCTGGCACCATCCCTACGGTGAAGCATGGTGGTGGCAGCATCATGCTGTGGGGATGTTTTTCAGCGGCAGGGACTGGGAGACTAGTGAGGATCAATGGAAAGATGAACGGAGCTAAGTACAGAGAGATCCTTGAGAAAAACCTGCTCCAGGGGGGTCAGGACCTCAGACTGGGGCGAAGGTTCACCTTCCAACAGGACAATGACCCTAAACACACAACCAAGACTTGGTGCTGCCTATCTTGGCCAGGACGCTCTTGAAAAAGAGATTTTAAATCTCAATTAGCCCTTCCTGGTTAAATAAAGGTTAAATAAAATTAAAAAATAAAAAGACAATGCAGGAGTGGCGTGGGGACAAGTCTGTGAATGTCCTTGGGTGGCCCAGCCAGAGCCTGGACTTGAACCCAATCAAACATCTTTGGAAAGACCTGAACATGGCTGTTCAGTGACGCTCCCCATTCAACCTGACAGAGCTTGAGAGGATCTGCAGAGAAGGATGGGGGGAAACTACGCAAATACAGGTGTGCCAAGCTTGTAGCGTCATACCCAAGAAGGCTCAAGTCTGTAATCGCTGCCAAAGGTGCTTCAACAATGTACTGAGTAATGGGTCTGAAAACTCATGTAAATGTGATATTTAGCTTTTATTTATTTATTTATAAATTTGCAAAAGTTTATAAAAAACAGTTTTTGATTTGCCATTATGGGGTATTGTGTGTATATTGATGAGGGGAAAAAACTATTAAATCCATTTTAGAATAAGGTTGTAACTTAATAAAATGTGTAAAAAAGTCAAGGGGTCTGAATACTTTACGAATGCACTATATAGTTTATAGCAACAAGCCAGAGTCCTGCCCAAGAGCAGCCCCCCACTTGGTTTGGTATAAAGTTAGAGCTAGACATTTTGGGTCAAGGAGAAGACAGGAGCTGCACAAACTATAAAGAAAGGATTTTCCTGTTCCTCCCTCCCTCCCTCCTTCGCTCCCAGTCCCAATCTGTCTTAGACTTGGTGTCTCTGAGGGAAGAATGCATCTCATCTGGGATGTCGGCAGGTTGTCAGAGAGTGTGGGGACGAGGGGGAGAGGGATAGCCATGGGGCGGAGAAGATGGGAGAGGGGTAGGCATGGGGCGGAGAAGATGGGAGAGGGGTAGGCATGGGGCGGAGAAGATGGGAGAGGGGGTGAAAGGGTGGCTATGGGGTGGAGAAGATGGGAGAGGGGTAGGCATGGGGCAGGGAAGAGGGGAGAAGTGGAGAGGGGTGGGCATGTGGCGGAGAAGATGGGAGTGGTGGAGAGGGGTGGGAATGGGGCGGAGAAGATGGGAGTGGTGGAGAGGGGTGGGAATGGGGCGGAGAAGATGGGAGTGGTGGAGAGGGGTGGGAATGGGGCGGAGAAGATGGGAGAGGGGTAGGCATGGGGCGGGGAAGATGGGAGAGGGGTAGGCATGGGGCAGGGAAGATGGGAGTGGTGGAGAGGGGTGGGAATGGGGCGGAGAAGATGGGAGTGGTGGAGAGGGGTGGGAATGGGGCGGAGAAGATGGGAGAGGGGTAGGCATGGGGCGGGGAAGATGGGAGAGGGGTAGGCATGGGGCAGGGAAGAGGGGAGAGGGGGAGAGGGGTAGCCATGTGGCGGAGAAAATGGGAGAGGGGTAGGCATGTGGCGGGGAGGATTGGAGAGGGGAGAGGGGTGGGCATGGGGTGGGGAAGATGGGAGAGGGGAGAGAGGTGGGCATGGGGTGGGAAGATGGGAGAGGGTAGAAGGGTAGGATTTGGGCCGGGGAAGATGGGAGAGGGTTGGTGGAGAGGCCTGGGGGAGAGAGAAGGGGAGAAAGGAGAGGATTGGCAGAGAAGCCTGGGGGAGAGAGAAGGGAAGAGGAAGAGGGGTACGGCTGTCCCTCCCTTCCCGTCCCAGGGCAGACAGACAACAGAGGCGTCTGTGAGGGGCATCCTCCTGTCCTGTCCCTTCCCCTTACCTCCTGTCCCCTTCCCTCCTGTCCTGTCCCGTCCTGTCCCCTCCCGTCCTGTCCTGTCCCCTCCCGTCCTGTCCCCTCCTGTGCTGTCCCGTCCTGTCCCCTCCTGTCCCCTCCCCTTACCTCCTGTCCCCTCCCGTCCTGTCCCATCCTGTCCCCTCCTGTCCTGTCCCGTCCTGTGTCCTCCTGTCCCATCCTGTCCCCTCCTGTCCTGTCCCCTCCCGTCCTGTCCCCTCCTGTCCTGTTGTCAGTCATCTTGAAGACATTACCTCCACCCCTGCCATGGATAGAAACATGACCTGCACCTATTCTCTTCATAGTGCACTACTTCTGACTAGTCCTCAAGCTGAGACAATGTCCTCTTTCATTCTGTCTGTGTTGAGAGTCGGGGTTGGTTCCCATCCCGTTGGAATGAAGAGGTCGCCACTCTCCAAATAACATTGAGTTTTAAAAGCTCTAGGTTTTTTTGCAGGCAGCCATTACCTGAGATCTTAGCAAAGGTTGGCTATACTGACTCAAAGTCTCCTTTGTAAGACGACCAGAGGTCTCACTCGAGGGACCTAATCTGTTCTCCTTCCGGATTACCAGGACGTGTACTCAGAGCATGCGCTGACCAACTGGCAAATGTCTTCACTGACATTTTCAACCTGTCCCTGATTGAGTCTGTAATATCAACATGTTTCAAGCAGACCACCATAGTACCAGTGCCCTAGAACACTAAGGTAACCTGCCTAAATGAATACCGACCCGTAGCACTCACGTCTGTAGCCATGAAGTGCTTTGAAAGGCTGGTCATGGCTCACATCAACACCATATTCCCAGAAACACTAGACCCACTCCAATTAGAATACCGCCTCAACAGATCCACAGATGATGCAATCTCTGTTGCACTCCACACTGCCCTTTCCCACCTGGACAAAAGGAACACCTATGTGAGAATGCTATTCATTGACTACAGCTCAGCGTTCAACACCATAGTGCCCTCAAAGCTCATCACTAAGCTAAGGACCCTGGGACTAAACACCTGGACTTCCTGACGGGCCGCCCCCAGGTGGTAAGGGTAGGTAACAACACATCCGCCACACTGATCCTCAACACGGGGGACCCCTCAGGGGTGCGTGCTCAGTCCACTCCTGTACTCCCTGTTCACCCATGACTGCATGGCCAGGCACAACTCCAACACCATCATTAAGTTTACCAACGACACAACAGTGGTAGGCCTGATTACCGACAACGATGAGGCAGCCTATAGGGAGGAGGTCAGAGACCTGGCCATGTGGTGCCAGGACAACAACCTCTCCCTCAATGTGATCAAGACAAAGGAGATGATATGTGGACTACAGGAAAAAGAGGACGCCCCCATTCTCATCTACGGGGCTGCAGAGGAGCAGGTTGAGAGCTTCAAGTTCCTTGGTGTCCACATCACCAACAAACTAACATGGTCCAAGCACACCAAGACAGTTGTGAAAAGGGCACGACAAAGCCTATTCCCCCTCAGGAGACTGAAAAGATTTGGCATGGGTCCTCAGATCCTCAAAAGGTTTGACAGCTGCACCATCAAGAGCATCCTGACTGGTTGCATCACTGGCTGGTATGGCAACTGCTCAGCCTCCGACCGCAAGGCACTACAGAGGGTAGTGCGAACAGCCCAGTACATCACCGGGGCCAAGCTTCCTGCTATCCAGGACCTCTACACCAGGCGGTGTCAGAGGAAGGGCCAAGCTTCCTGCTATCCAGGACCTCTACACCAGGCGGTGTCAGAGGAAGGCCCTAAAAAGACTCCAGCCACCCAAGTCATAGACTGTTCTCTCTGCTACCACACGACAAGCAGTACCGGAGCGCCAATTCTAGGTCCAAACGGCTTCTTAAAAGCTTCTACCCCCAAGCCATTAGACTCCTGAACAGCTAATCAAATGGCTACACAGACTATTTGCATTGCCCCCCCCCCCCCCCCCCGCCCCCGCCCCCTCTTTTACGCTGCTCCTACTTTCTGTTTATTATCTATGCATAGTCACTTTAATAACTCTACCTACATGTACATATTACCTCAATTACCTCGACTAACCTGTACCCCCGCACATTGACTCTGTACCGGTACCCCCTGTATATAGCCTCGCTACTGTTATTTTATTGTTACTCTTGAATTAGTATTATTATTGTTATTATTATTTTACTAAACACTTATTTTTCTTAAAACTGCATTGTTCGATAAGGGCTTGTAAGTAATAATTTCCCTGTAAGGGAAACCTGTTGTATTTGGCACATGTGACAAATAACATTTGATTTGATGAAGCAGAGAAAGACATACACATACGTGTAGTCATGCACGCACGCACACACACGCGCACGCACGCGCGCACACACACACACACACACACACACACACACACACTCAAACACACACATACATTCAAACACACACATACACACACACACGCACCGCCTCAACAGCGAAGGCTGCAGCAGGAGCACAGCTTGATTGGTTGGGGAATGATGGCTGGCCGGTGGCTCCGTGGGGAAACTCGTGAAGGCTCTTATTTAAACCTCTCTGGAAGCTCTCATATATTGGTTCACTTATGCCCTAAAATACATCTGTTCATATGGGCAGAATATTGTATAATATAAAAAATGCGTTACATTCGTACACACACACACACACACACACACACACACACACACACACACACACACACACACACACACACACACACACACACACACACACACACACACACACACACACACACACACACACTCAAACACACACATACATTCAAACACACACATACACACACAAACCAAAAATAGCTCCTTATCATCCCTGTTTCATTTAGATTTGATTACTGTCGGATTATAATGCAATCATCACACTGTGTGAGCTGTAACCATGGGAACCAATTTTAACTGTTTATCCTTCCACAGATCTTAATTGAAGTTGGAACACTCCGGATCACTTAGATGTCTGAGACATGGGGGATTGACATAGTAATAAAAAAAAAATCAAGAGGGAGAGGGCTAGGAGAGAAGAAGAGAAGAGGGCTAGGAGAGAAGAAGAGAAGGGGGAGAGGGCTAGGAGAGAAGAAGAGAAGAGGGCTAGGAGAGAAGAGGAGAAGAGGGCTAGGAGAGAAGAAGAGAAGAGGGAGAGGGCTAGGAGAGAAGAAGAGAAGAGGGCTAGGAGAGAAGAAGAGAAGAGGGAGAGGGCTAGGAGAGAAGAAGAGAAGAGGGCTAGGAGAGAAGAAGAGAAGAGGGCTAGGAGAGAAGAAGAGAAGAGGGAGAGGGCTGGGAGAGAAGAAGAGAAGAGGGCTAGGAGAGAAGAAGAGAAGAGAAGAGGGCTAGGAGAGAAGAAGAGAAGAGGGCTAGGGCTAGGAGAGAAGAAGAGAAGAGGGCTAGGAGAGAAGAAGAGAAGAGGGAGAGGGCTAGGAGAGAAGAGGGCTAGGAGAGAAGAAGAGAAGAGGGGGATGGAAGAAAAGCAGAGAAACAGACTCTTTCTTGTTCCTCCTCTGTATTTCATATGCTGCGATTCAATTTGTCTTTCAGAGAGAAAATCAATTTCTGATGACAATCTTGCCCGGACCCTAAATGAAAGGTTCTCTCTGCGTCCCAAATGGCAGCCTATTCTCTGTATAGTGCACTAGTTTTGACCAGACCCCCCCCCCCATGGGCCCTAGTTAAACGTAGTGCACTATACCGGGAATAGGGAGCCGTTTGGGACGTATGCTATGAGTTCCAGAGTCCTGGGAAAGTTGCTGCTGGAGACTCGTGGCTGCTAATCTTGGCAAAATGAATCATTCACACTGTTATTTGGACATCTGTGTTAACGTTCCCCCTCTCTTCTTCCTCCCCTCCTCTTCCCCAACTTGCACTCATTTGTGAAGGTTTTATTACAAGTCTAGCAGGTTGCTGGAGAGTCGGAGGAAGGAGGAATGTTTTGTTGGACGGGGAAGGGAATAGGAAGGCCCAAAATGTTACAGTGCTGCTACGATACATAGCCAGGAGAGAAGTAGGCAGGAGAGGGGTAGTTAGGAGAGGGGTAGTTAGGAGAGGGGTAGCCAGGAGAGGGGTAGTTAGGAGAGGGGTAGTTAGGAGAGGGGTAGCCAGGAGAGGAGTAGCCAGGAGAGGGGTAGTTAGGAGAGGGGTAGTTAGGAGAGGGGTAGTTAGGAGAGGAGTAGCCAGGAGAGGGGTAGGCAGGAGAGGGGTAGGCGGGAGAGAGGTAGACAGGAGAGGGGTAGTTAGGAGAGAGGTAGTTAGGAGAGGGGTAGGCAGGAGAGGTGTAGCCAGGAGAAGTGTAGCCAGGAGAGGGGTATGCAGGAGAGAGGTAGGCAGGAGAGGTGTATGTTCCATTCCTCCTCTCCTAAGACTACCACAGGCCCTAGTATATAGTACAAAATGGGCTTCTCCTAAGACTACCACAGGCCCTAGTATATAGTACAAAATGGGCTTCTCCTAAGACTACCACAGGCCCTAGTATATAGTACAAAATGGGCTTCTCCTAAGACTACCACAGGCCCTAGTATATAGTACAAAATGGGCTTCTCCTAAGACTACCACAGGCCCTAGTATATAGTACAAAATGGGCTTCTCCTAAGACTACCACAGGCCCTAGTATATAGTACAAAATGGGCTTCTCCTAAGACTACCACAGGTCTTGATGGAGGCTTGCAGGCTTGCTTGGCTTGCAGCATGATGCATATCACATCAGGCCTAACAGAAGAACAGCTGCCTCGTGTCAGGTCTCCTTTACCTCAGGCCAGGTTGCTTCCTTCCATTGTTACAGTAACATTGTATCACTTGAAGGAAAATAGGATTTATTACCTTTCCTCCTCTCCTACAGTTTTCAAGGATTCTTTTCATAATCACAACGTGAATTAAGAGAACGGAAACTACAACGATTTCATGGATTTTGAAAGTACCCCAGAGAATTCTTTGAATATATTTCCATTACGATAGAGTTTATCCCTGTAAACAACATTATAAACAACACTGTAAACAGCAATGTAAACAACACTGTAAACAGCAATGTAAACAACAATGTAAACAACAATGTAAACAGCAATGTAAACAACACTGTAAACAGCAATGTAAACAACACTGTAAACAACACTGTAAACAACACTGTAAACAGCAATGTAAACAACACTGTAAACAGCAATGTAAACAACACTGTAAACAACACTGTAAACAGCAATGTAAACAACACTGTAAACAGCAATGTAAACAACACTGTAAACAGCAATGTAAACAGCAATGTAAACAACACTGTAAACAACACTGTAAACAACAACACTTCACAACAACAGAAACCGAGGAAGTGAGTCAGATGTGTGAAATAACAATGTAAACAACAACAGTGTAAACAACAACAGTGTAAACAACAACAGTGTAAACAACAACAGTGTAAACAACAACAGGGTAAACAACAACATGAATAATCTGTGTGATGTGTGAAACAACAGTGTGTTGAATGGACAGGGTGGGTCTGAATAAGAAATGTCTATGATCAATACAAAGTGAATTAATGAAGTGTGCTAGCGGACAGCTGGGCCGTATGGATTTCTGGAAAGCACATGTCCGTGATTTCTGGACAGCACATGTCCGTGATTTCTGGACAGCACATGTCCGTGATTTCTGGACAGCACATGTCCGTGATTTCTGGACAGCACATGTCCGTGATTTCTGGACAGCACATGTCCGTGATTTCTGGAAAGCACATGTCCGTGATTTCTGGACAGCACATGTCCGTGATTTCTGGACAGCACATGTCCGTGATTTCTGGAAAGCACATGTCCGTGATTTCTGGACAGCACATGTCCGTGATTTCTGTAAAGCACATGTCCGTGATTTCTGGAAAGCACATGTCCGTGATTTCTGCCTCCCAATTTCACAACTACATTGCATATATGACCAAATCATTTCAATACCTTTCAATTAACTTCAGGTTACAATTAATTTATATTTAAATGTATTAACTAAAAAATATATATATTATGTTCCCTGTATCACCGTCTACATACAACTTCCATTTCCCCACACACGTTGAAGTTAGATATTCTGCCTGTGGAAATGGGTTGACATGAAAACCTAGAAGGCATCAAAAGGGAAAGGGCGTTAAACAAAGCGAGAACATTTATACTCTAAAAGGAAGAGTATGAATTACTTTGGAGCCTTTGAGATACTGTACACTGACACCCCCAACACACACACACGCACACACACACACACACACACACACACACACACACACACACACACACACACACACACGCATACTGACACCACACACACACACACACACACACACACACACATTACATGTGCACAAATGCATACTGACACCACACATACACACACACACATTACATGTGCACAAATGCATACTGACACCACACACACACACACACACACACACACACACACACACACACACACACACACACACACACACACACACACACACACACACACACACACACACACACACACACACACACACACACACACACACACACACACACACACACACACACACACACACACACACACTTTCACACTCACCACATACATTGCTGCTACTTTCTGTTATCTATCCTGTTGCCTAGTCACTTTACCCCTACCTACAGTACATCTACATAGCTACCTTAATTACCCGGACTTCTCAAGGCTTCTTAAACCTATTTTTTCACCTTATTTCTGTCACAGACATAACTCTCCAAAGTGCTCATTCTGTCTTACAATTATGCTGTTGCTATTAATGCATGTAGGAGGATGCTGCCAATAACTATACACGTGGCCATTACACCATCGGCAAGGAGATTGTGGAATCTGTACTGGACAGAACGCGTAAAATGGCTGACCAGTGCATTGGACTACAAGGATTCCTTATATTTCATAGTTTTGTGGAGGAATTTAGGAAATGGTTGAAGGGAATGCTGGGAGATTTGGCGTCACCTTTGACCTTTTTAAACGTGTTGGCTGGAGTTTTACTGTTCTCTATTGCCAGGGAAGGAGAGTTGACTCGAGAGTTGACTCGACTCTTGGCTCTTGACTATGACTCTGAATATAATATTGACTCCGACTCTGACTGACTATTCTATTGACGCTGACTTCGACTATGACTCTGAATGTGTCAATTCTATTGACTTTGACTCAGACTCTGACTATTGACTATTGACTCAGACATTGACTATTGACTCCGCCTATGACTCCAACTCTGACTATTATATTGACTCTGACTATAACCCCGACAATCAACTCAGACTATGACTCAGACTCTATCTATTGAGTCTGACTCACGCTACGACTACTCTATTTACTCTGACTATGACGCTGACTGTGATGACTCCAACTATGACTACTCTGTACACTCTGTCTATAACTGTACTATTGACTCTATGACTCTGACTCTGATTATTCTATTGACTCTGACTATGACTCTGACTCTGACTCTGACTTTTGTATTAACTCTGACTATAATTCCGGCTGTGATCTGACTCTGGCTATTCGATTGAGTACGTGTGATGGAAAGGACTATATCATTGGTGTGGAAGAGGATGATCTAAGATATACACTGGCCAGTTTATTAGGTACACCCATCTAGTACCGGGTCAGACCCCCCTTTTTACCTCCAGAACAGCCTGAATTATTCGGGGCGTGGACAAGTAGGAAACGTTCCACAGGGATGTTGGTCCATGCTGACACCATGGCATCACACAGTTGCTGCAGATTGGACAGAGGTACAACACCGCCTCCAGCCTGTACCGTTGACACCAGGCAAGATGGGTCCATGGACTCATGCTGCTTATGCCAAATCCTGACTCTGCCATCAGAGATTTGTCGGACAAGGCAATGTTTTTCCACTCATCTATTTCCCAGTTCTGGTCATTGTGTGCCCACTGGAGCCGCTTCTTCTTGTTTATAGCTGATAGGAGTGGAACCCAGTGTGGTCGTCTGCTGCAATAGCCAATCAGTGACAAGGACCAATGAGTTGTGCGTTCCAAGATGCCGTTCTGCACACCACTGTTGTAATGCGCCGTTATTTGTCTGTTTGTGGCTCCGCCTGTTAGCTTGTGGCCCCGCCTGTTAGCTTGTGGCCCCGCCTGTTAGCTTGTGGCCCCGCCTGTTAGCTTGTGGCCCCGCCTGTTAGCTTGTGGCCCCGCCTGTTAGCTTGTGGCCCCGCCTGTTAGCTTGTGGCCCCGCCTGTTAGCTTGTGGCCCCGCCTGTTAGCTTGTGGCCCCGCCTGTTAGCTTGTGGCCCCGCCTGTTAGCTTGTGGCCCCGCCTGTTAGCTTGTGGCCCCGCCTGTTAGCTTGTGGCCCCGCCTGTCTGCTTTCACCGTTCTTACCGTTCTCCTTCGACCTCTCCAGCCTGTTTTCACCCACAGGACTGCCGCTGAGAGTATGTTTTTAGTTTGTCGCACCATTCTCGTGAAATCCTAGACACTGTCGTGTGTGAAAAGCCCAGGAGGGCGGACGTTTCTGAGATACTGGAACCGGTGCACCGTACCGACGATCATACCACTCTCAAAGTCTCTTAGGTCACTCGTTTTGCCCATTGTAACATTTAATGGAACAGTAACTGAATGCCTCGATGCCTGTCTGACTGCTTTATATAGCTCACTGTCTGTAGGAGAGATCTGTTTTTGTGAACGGGGTAGTGTACCTAATAAACTGGCCGGTGAGTGTATATTGTAATCACTTCTGATTTAATCACTGCTCTTTTGTAATACAAGTATCCTGACCATGTACAGTGCATTATAAAGCCCTGCATGTGTACCTTGATGTAATCTAGACCTAATCATCAACCCATTTTGAGTCGTACAATTGCAGTTGATGGAGTTGCGTCTCAAGTAGCTGTCAGTGTGACCAACACTGAGGCTGGCATTATGCAGCCATGGACCCTCACTGTTTAACTCTGTCCCAAACATCACCCTGTTCCCATCACAGCATTGTAGTGCTCGTGTGAATTGCCTTTCTTTCTTCGGACTTCATGTCAACTCGCTTAAAATACAGTTTTTGTATTTAATTATATCATATTGTTCAAGCTCAAACATTTGCATAGAAAGAAAGTTAGGGGTCTTAGAATAGAAGAATAGACTGCTCTGAGAACGTATGCTCTAAGGTCTGATTACAATTACATGTGCCACTTCGCTGATTTGAAATCAATGAGGCCAAATTTCACATCAGGCCCCGTCAACGATCATGCATCCTAGATCCCTCACCAATCAAAAGTTTTGCTCTATATAATTTTGGCAATCAGATTTTCTCCACAGTCATCCAGCGCAATCAGGTAATCAGAGGGGTACATTAACAAGACAAATGGGGTTGAAAAGAAGGTGCAGACCAGACCTGGGTTCAAATAGTACTTGAAATCTTTCAAATACTTTCAGCGGTTGCTTTAGCCTGCCTGGATTTTGTATTTTTGCGGCTATTCTATTGGTACGTTGCGCCAGGCAAGCTCAATCAAATAAAGGTTGAATTAAAAAAAATCTAAAAAAGAAAGCCCAGCAGAAGTATTTTAAATTAAATTAAATGAAATGTTGAATAGTGTTTGAACCCATGTCTTCACTCTTTCTGTTGGCAGGAACAGGAAGGAACTTCCCATGGAGAACACCCCCCCTCCACACACACACACACAGAGTGGGCACAGTGGCACATCTCTGTTGTGATTACTGCTGAAAGGTAACATTTGATTTCTTCTTCCATGTGGAATATGAAGGGTGGAATAGTGATTCACCTTTGCTTCACATGTCAACCATGACACATAAAAGGTATTTTGTATTTTGTATCCAGATTGTGTACTATCCCTCCAGCGGACTCTTGGAGGGGACAGTACATGAGTAAGTTTGAAAACAAGCATTACATTGCTTTATTTGTAAGTCCTTCACTTGGGGTTTGATATCAGAATTTTTGTGTCAAGTCAATGCCTATGACACAATATAACACGTTCAGTAGCGTGCGCTGTTCATAAAACATATTAATCCTAAATCTTAAGATAACTTTATTCCTTATAGATCACAACAATAACATGATAGACCTTGCCTCCTTATACCTTTATTATTTGTTTTATTTTTTACTTCAGTTTAGTTAGTAAATACTTTCTTAAACGCTTATTTTTCTTAAAACGGCAATGTTGGTTAAGGGCTTGTTAGTAAGCATGTGACAAATAACATTTGATTTGATTTGATTCATGCCATATGGAATCAAAATCGAATGTGTTTTTTTTTGTGACCGTGTTTTTTGACCAAGGTGTGGAGGGTATATATACGATCTGTTGTTAGGTGTTTAGGGAGGAATCCAACTAGACTTTTAGTTAAAATGTTGTCCTGAATTCTGTCATTTTTATGCGACAGAAAACCTTTCCTAAGTTACTACTAACAGAGATGGATCTATAGTTATTAGGGTCAAACTTGTCACAATGTTTTAATCTAGGTGTGATAAAGCCTTGTCTCCAGATCTCAGGAAAGTAGCCTAGCCTCATCACTAGGTTAAACAGCTTGAATAATAGCCTGCTGTGTTTCATCAAGATCATCAAGGACAACAAACAACCGAGCCACTGCCTGTTCACCCCGCTGCAATCCAGAAGGCGAGGTCAGTACAGGTGCATCAAAGTTGGGACCGAGAGACTGAAAAACAGCTTCTATCTCAAGGCCATCAGACTGTTTAACAGCTGTCACGAACACAGAGAGGCTGCTGCCTACGTAGAGAACGGATCACTAGCCACTTTGATAATGTTTACATATCTTGCATTACTCATCTCATATGTATAGACTGTATTTTATACCATCTATTGCATGTAGCCTATGCCGCTCAGTCATTGCTCATCCATATATTTATATGTATATATTCTTATTCCATTCCTTTACTTAGATTTATGTGTATTATTGTCACGTTCTGACCTTTATTTCCTTTGTTTTGTCTTTATTTAGTATGGTCAGGGGGTGAGTTGGGGTGGGCAGTCTATGTGTGTTTTTCTATGTTGGGGTTTTGTGTTCGGCCTGGTATGATTCTCAATCAGAGGCAGCTGTCAATCGTTGTCCCTGATTGAGAATCATACTTAGGTAGCCTGGGTTTCAATTTTGGTTTGTGGGTGTTTGTTTCCTGTGTTTTTGTGTATGTCACCAGGCAGGACTGTTTCGTTTCGGTTATTTCTCGTTTATCGTTGTTTTGTTCGAGTATTTCGGTTTTCATTAAAAGGAATATGAATACTCACCACGCTGCAGTTTGGTCCTCCTCTCTTTCTCCTAATGACGAGCGTTACAATTATGTGTATTAGGTAGTTGTTGTGGAATTGTTAGATTAGATTGTTAGATTAGATTGTTATATTACTGCACTGAACTATATTACTGAACTAGAAGCACTGTCACGCCCTGGCCTTAGTTATCTTTGTTTTCTTTATTATTTTAGTTAGGTCAGGGTGTGACATGGGGGATGTTTGTGTGTTTTTGTCTCGTCTAGGGTGTTTGTATTGTCTAGGGGGTGTTTGTAGAGTTCATAGGGTTGTGTTCATTGTAGGTGTTTATGTAAGTCTATGGTTGCCTAGATTGGTTCTCAATTAGAGACAGCTGTCTATCGTTGTCTCTGATTGGGAGCCATATTTAGGCAGCCATAGTCATTAGGTAGGTTGTGGGTGATTGTCTATGTCTATGTTGCCTGTGTCTGCACTTATTGTTTATATAGCTTCACGTTTGTTGTTTTGTTGTTTTGTTTTGTTTTGTTTTGTTTGTCAGTGTCGTTTCGTCTTCTTCTTCAAATAAAGAGAAGATGTATTGTTATCACGCTGCGCCTTGGTCCTCCTCTCTTCCACCTAACGACGAGCGTGACAAGCACAAGCATTTCGCTACACTCGCATTAACATCTGCTAACCACGTGTATGTGACCAATACAATTTGATTTGATTTGATTTCAGCGTCTCTGTTTGATGAATATGTAGATCCATTGATCAGTGGCTAAATGAATGCCATCTATGTCTGCTTTAAATTTGGTAAAAAGAAAACTGTAATCAAGTTTTCGATGTCAAAGCTATTTAATGCTGCCTCTTATTCAACATGACTAGTTTTTGGTGGGGGGGAGTTCTGATTTTACATGGGGGGGGGGGGGGGGGGGGGTATTTGATTTTATCAGATACATTCTAATTTGGCAGTGGTCTGACAAGGGGAGGTCTCTATCTCTCTATCTCTCTCCCCCCGTCTCCCGTCTCCCTCTCTCCCCTGATCCCCCCCACCCCGTGGCCTGTGGGGTACTTCCAGCCATTTTAATTGAGGCCATTCTGAGAGTGAGGCGGTGGATCAAATCAGTCTCTCATTAGAGTCTCTTCCAAGAGATGTTATTGTCAGGGACACACGGTCACTTACAAAGATCAACTGGTTTCGTCCCAAATCGCACCCAATTTTCTATATAGCACACTACTTGAAAATGAAACACGAGGCACTAGATAATCTTATAAATATGTGTCGTATTTCTT
Organism: Salvelinus alpinus; assembly: GCF_045679555.1. NCBI lineage: Eukaryota > Metazoa > Chordata > Actinopteri > Salmoniformes > Salmonidae > Salvelinus > Salvelinus alpinus. The sequence goes on from NC_092101.1 coordinate 49,480,973, forward strand.
TCTCTGATTCCATGTCGGGTTGGGGAGGCGGGTGGGGTGAGGGTTTTGGGGGGGTAGGGAGACAGAGAGGAAGCCTTTGTTTAGGGGCCAGCCCGCAGGAAGTGATTGCAGGGTGGGACAGTGAGGGACACTCATCCCTCGGAAAGGGGTACGCATCCCAAATGGCACCCTATTCCCTGTGTAGTGCACTACTTTAGACCAGAGCCCCCCTATGTAGTGCACTACTTTAGACCAGAGCCCCCCTATGTAGTGCGCTACTTTAGACCAGAGCCCCCCATGTAGTGCACTACTTTAGACCAGAGCCCCCCTATGTAGTGCACTACTTTAGACCAGAGCCCCCCTATGTAGTGCACTACTTTAGACCAGAGCCCCCCTATGTAGTGCACTACTTTTGACCAGAGCTCTATGGGTCGATTCTTGCAGTAGTACAACTTACAATAGCTATGACCAGCCCTATGGGTCAGTTTTACAGTAGTACAACATACAGTAGCTATGACCAGCCTTATAGGTCATTCTTACAGCAGCTATGCCCAGCCTTATAGGTCATTCTTACAGCAGCTATGCCCAGCCTTATAGGTCATTCTTACAGCAGCTATGCCCAGCCTTATAGGTCATTCTTACAGCAGCTATGACCAGCCTTATAGGTCATTCTTACAGCAGCTATGACCAGCCTTAGAGGTCATTCTTACAGTAGCTATGACCAGCCTTATAGGTTATTCTTACAGCAGCTATGACCAGCCTTATAGGTCATTCTTACAGCAGCTATGACCAGCCTTAGAGGTCATTCTTACAGCAGCTATGACCAGCCTTAGAGGTCATTCTTACAGTAGCTATGACCAGGCTTATAGGTCATTCTTACAGCAGCTATGCCCAGCCTTAGAGGTTATTCTTACAGCAGCTATGACCAGCCTTATAGGTCATTCTTACAGCAGCTATGACCAGCCTTAGAGGTCATTCTTACAGTAGCTATGACCAGGCTTATAGGTCATTCTTACAGCAGCTATGCCCAGCCTTATAGGTCATTCTTACAGCAGCTATGACCAGCCTTAGAGGTCATTCTTACAGCAGCTATGACCAGCCTTAGAGGTCATTCTTACAGTAGCTATGACCAGGCTTATAGGTCATTCTTACAGCAGCTATGCCCAGCCTTATAGGTCATTCTTACAGCAGCTATGACCAGCCTTATAGGTCATTCTTACAGCAGCTATGCCCAGCCTTATAGGTCATTCTTACAGCAGCTATGACCAGCCTTATAGGTCATTCTTACAGCAGCTATGACCAGCCTTATAGGTCATTCTTACAGCAGCTATGCCCAGCCTTATAGGTCATTCTTACAGTAGCTATGACCAGGCTTATAGGTCATTCTTACAGCAGCTATGCCCAGCCTTAGAGGTCATTCTTACAGCAGCTATGCCCAGCCTTATAGGTCATTCTTACAGCAGCTATGACCAGCCTTAGAGGTCATTCTTACAGTAGCTATGACCAGGCTTATAGGTCATTCTTACAGCAGCTATGCCCAGCCTTATAGGTCATTCTTACAGCAGCTATGACCAGCCTTAGAGGTCATTCTTACAGCAGCTATGACCAGCCTTAGAGGTCATTCTTACAGTAGCTATGACCAGGCTTATAGGTCATTCTTACAGCAGCTATACCCAGCCTTATAGGTCATTCTTACAGCAGCTATGACCAGCCTTAGAGGTCATTCTTACAGTAGCTATGACCAGGCTTATAGGTCATTCTTACAGCAGCTATGACCAGCCTTATAGGCACCTGTGGGTCCTGGTCAAATGCAGCGCACTAGACAGGGAACAAGGTGCCATATGGGACACAGACGTATTCTCTTCACAACGACACGTGGCCATTGTGAGATCATCTGGAGAGGACATCTATCGATACGGATCTGACGGAGTGACTGAGCCGAAAAGGACTGAGTGTCAGTGTTTCCATCCCTGCAAGATAAAACAGAAGATAAGAAAACAGAGTAAAAACAAGCACATCAATCACATGCAATTATAAAGCCCTTTTCTACACAAGCAGAAAACCCAGCCTAAAACCCAAAACAGCAAGCAATGCAGATGTAGAAGCACGGTGTCTAGGAAAAACCCCTTAGAAAGGCAGGAACGTAGGAAGAAACCTAGAGAGGAACTAGGCTCTGAGGGGTGGCCAGTCCTCTTCTGGCTGTGCCGGGTGGAGATTATAAGAGTACATGGCCATTAAGGCCAGATTGTTCTTCAAGATATTCAAACATTTATAGATGACCAGCAGGGTCAAAAAAGAATCACAGTTGTTGTAGAGGGTGCAACAGGTCCATACCTCAGGAGTAAATGTCAGTTGGCTTTTTATAGCCGAGCATTCAGAGGTCGAGACAGCAGGTGCAAGAGAGAGAGAGTCGAAAACAGCAGATCCGGGACAAGGTAGCACGTCCTGTGAACAGGTCAGGGTTCCATAGCCGCAGGCAGAACAGTTGAATCTGCAGCAGCAGCACGACCAGGTGGACTGGGGATAGCCAGGTATGGTCCTAGGGCTCAGGTCCTCCGGGAGGGGAGGGAGAGAAGGAGAGAGATAATTAGAAAAAAGGGAAAGGGAAAGGGGGACAACCTAGTCAGTTGTACAACTGAATGCCTTCAACTGAAATGTGTCCTCCGCATTTAACCCAACCCCTCAATCAGAGAGGTGCGGGGCGCTGCCTTCATTGACGTCCACGTCTTCGGCGCCCGGAGAACAGGGGGTTAGAGGAAGCATACTTAAATTCACATAAGACACCAGATAAGGAGAATTACACCAGATATAACAGACTGACCCTAGCCCCCCCGACACATAGACTATTGCAGCATAGATACTGGAGGCTGAGACAGGGGTGGGTCGGGGGACACTGTGGCCCCATCCGACAATATCTCCGGACATTTCCAACCAGGAAGGATATATGGTTCACTAACTTCTGTAATGTTTTTCTATAAGTAACTCCTAGCCCTATTCTATGTAGTGTAGACCTTTGATGTTTACTCTGAACATGAGATTATAATTAAATAGATTATATATAGTCAGTTGCAGAATAATCTCGTAATTTATCCAGTCCAAATCAGGTTAAAGATTTGGCCTATCCCTCTTTCCTCATTTATCATTTTCGCATATGGCTCCATCTGAACCCCTTCTTTATCAGCCATTTTGCCAGACCTCTAGATTACAGGGCTATCTTTCATTTTTATTTATTGTTGCACACAGGGTACTTACCCCAGACATAGGTGTTCCTATATCCAGGACCAGTTACTGCATTCATTCCCCTAGCAATCCCCCTGGACATTGCTCTTATCCCGAGCTATTTACCCAGACGGGAGGTGGTGTGAGGTGGGGCAGGAAGAGGATGTTGGCTGTGGAAATGGAACCCTATTCCCTATATAGTGCACTACTTTTGACCAGAGTCAATGGGGTAGTATGTCACTACTTTTGACCAGAGTCAATGGGGTCAAAGAGCCATTTGTGATGTTCATGTTGTCTGGGCTTTGTGGGAGAGAATATAAGGACACTGCTGACTGGCAAAACGGCTCATCAAAATCTAAAATTGACCCTTGACACTAACCTTAACCAAACCCTTAACCTAATCCTTAACCTAACCCTAACCCCTACCTAAACCCTTACCCTAACCAAAACCTTAGCCGAAACCTAAACTTAACCTTTACCCTAACCTAATTTTAACCAATTCTGGAAAAAAAGGGTTGTCAGGTCAGAAGTTTCCATATAGCCTTTTACGGGCTTTGTGGATGTTATCTGAGTTAAGAGTGGATAAGGGAGGGAGCTAGGCCTCACAGTGCCATCAGGACAGTCACAGGCGGCAAGGTGATCTTTCAATCAGACAGACAGCATATTTACCAGTGTAAAGCTCCACTGCCCTCCATCACCTTCTCTGCCTCGCTTACAGGCTCTCAGGATGCCAAGGACGAAGACAAGATATGTTCAACATTCATCCTCCTCACCTTCTTACTTCTGAAATTACTTTACTTCTGAAATGGCACCCTATTCCTTACATAATGCACCCTATTCCCTACATAATGCACTCTATTCCCTACATAATGCACCCTATTCCCTACATAATGCACCCTATTCCCTACATAATGCACTCTATTCCCTACATAATGCACCCTATTCCCTACATAAGGCACCCTATTCCCTACATAATGCACTCTATTCCCTACATAATGCACCCTATTCCCTACATAATGCACCCTATTCCCTACATAATGCACTCTATTCCCTACATAATGCACCCTATTCCCTACATAATGCACCCTATTCCCTACATAATGCACTCTATTCCCTACATAATGCACCCTATTCCCTACATAAGGCACCCTATTCCCTACATAATGCACTCTATTCCCTACATAATGCACCCTGTTCCCTACATAATGCACCCTACTCCTTACATAATGCACCCTATTCCCTACATAATGCACCCTATTCCCTACATAATGCACTCTATTCCCTACATAATGCACCCTATTCCCTACATAATGCACCCTATTCCCTACATAATGCACCCTACTCCTTACATAATGCACCCTATTCCCTACATAATGCACCCTATTCCCTTCATAATGCACCCTATTCCCTACATAATGCACCCTATTCCCTACATAATGCACCCTATTCCCTACATAATGCACCCTATTCCCTTCATAATGCACCCTATTCCCTACATAATGCACCCTATTCCCTAGATAATGCACCCTACTCCTTACATAATGCACCCTATTCCCTTCATAATGCACCCTATTCCCTACATAATGCACCCTATTCCCTTCATAATGCACCCTATTCCCTACATAATGCACCCTATTCCCTACATAATGCACCCTATTCCCTTCATAATGCACCCTATTCCCTATATAATGCACCCTATTCCCTACATAATGCACCCTATTCCCTACATAATATACCCTATTCCCTACATAGTGCAATACTTTTGACCTGGGCCCATATGGCTCCAGTCAAAAGTAGTGTAGAGGATAGGGAATAGGGTGCCATTCAGGATGTAGACGCTGTCTCTTGAGGCTTCTTTTCAACGAGGTCGGCTTCAAATTTCCCGTCTCAGATATTAGAGATTAACACGAGCAGTACATACACACAACATTTTGACAATCGGCTACCACGACAACGCTTGTTAATAAACTTCCGACTTCCGGCGCCGAAAAGAGATGGCTGCCTCGCTTCGTGTTCCTTGGAAAATATGCAGTATTTTGTTTTTTTACGTGTTATTTCTTACATCGGTACCCCGGGTAATCTTAGGTTTCATTACATACAGTCGGGAGGAACTACTGAATATACGATTAACGTCAACTCATCATCGTTCCTACCAGGAATATGACTTTCCCGAAACGGATCCAGTGTCTTGCCTTCCACACAATACAATGGATCTGATCCCAGCCGGCGACCCTGTGCGACGCCGAAAAAGGGGAAAACGTGGCGGTCTCGTGGTCAGGCTTCGGAGACGGGCACATCGCGCTCCACTCCCTAGCATACTACTCGCCAATGTCCAGTCTCTTGACAATAAGGTTGATGAAATCCGAGCACGGGTAGCATTCCAGAGAGACATCAGGGATTGCAACGTGCTCTGCTTCACGGAAACATGGCTAACTCAAGGGACGCTAACGGAGTCGGTGCAGCCAGCTGGTTTCTCCATGCATCGCGCCGACAGAAACAAACATCTTTCCGGTAAGAAGAGGGGCGGGGGGGTATGCCTTATGATTAACGAGAAGTGGTGTGATCATCATAACAACACACAAGAACTCAAGTCGTTCTGTTCACCTGATCTAGAACTCCTCACAATCAAATGTCGACCGCATTATCTACCAAGGGAATTCTCGTCAATCATAATCACAGCCGTATACATTCCCCCCCAAGCAGACACATCGATGGCCCTGAACGAACTTTATCTGACTCTTTGTAAACTGGAAACCACACACCCTGAGGCTGCATTCATCGTAGCTGGGGATTTTAACAAGGCTAATCTAAAAACAAAACTCCCTAAATTCTATCAGCATATCGATTGTGCTACCAGGGCTGGAAAAACACTAGACCATTGTTACACTAATTTCCGCGACGCTTATAAGGCCCTCCCCCGCCCCCCTTTCGGAAAAGCTGACCACGACTCCATTTTGTTGATTCCAGCCTACAAACAAAAACTCAAACAACAAGCTCCCGCGCTCAGGTCTGTTCAACGCTGGTCCGACCAATCTGAATCCACGCTTCAAGACTGCTTCGATCACGCAGATTGGAATATGTTCCGCATCGCGTCCAACAACAATATTGACGAATATGCTGATTCGGTGAGCGAGTTCATTAGGAAGTGCATTGACGATGTCGTACCCACAGCAACGATAAAAACATTCCCAAACCAGAAACCGTGGATTGACGGCAGCATTCGCGTGAAACTGAAAGCGCGAACCACTGCTTTTAACCAGGGCAAGGTGACCGGAAGCATGACCGAATACAAACAGTGTAGCTATTCTCTCCGCAAGGCAATCAAACAGGCCAAGTCTCAGTACAGAGACAAAATCGAGTCGAAATTCAACAGCTCAGACACAAGAGGTATGTGGCAGGGTCTACAGTCAATCACGGATTACAAAAAGAAAACCAGCCCCGTCGAGGACCAGGATGTCTTGCTCCCAGACAGGCTAAACAACTTTTTTGCCCGCTTTGAGGACAATACAGTGCCACTGACATGGCCCCCTACCAAAACCTGCGGGCTCTCCTTCACTGCAGCCGAGGTGAGTAAAACATTTAAACGTGTTAACCCTCGCAAGGCTGCAGGCCCAGACGGCATTCCCAGCCGCGTCCTCAGAGCATGCGCAGACCAGCTGGCTGGTGTGTTTACGGACATATTCAATCAATCCTTATCCCAGTCTGCTGTTCCCACATGCTTCAAGAGGGCCACCATTGTTCCTGTTCCCAAGAAAGCTAAGGTAACTGAGCTAAACGACTACCGCCCCGTAGCACTCACTTCCGTCATCATGAAGTGCTTTGAGAGACTAGTCAAGGACCATATCACCTCCACCCTACCGGACACCCTAGACCCACTCCAATTTGCTTACCGACCCAATAGGTCCACAGACGACGCAATCGCAACCACACTGCACACTGCCCTAACCCATCTGGACAAGAGGAATACCCATGTGAGAATGCTGTTCATCGATTACAGCTCAGCATTTAACACCATAGTACCCTCCAAACTCGTCATCAAGCTCGAGACCCTGGGTCTCGACCCCGCCCTGTGCAACTGGGTCCTGGACTTCCTGACGGGCCGCCCCCAGGTGGTGAGGGTAGGTAACAACATCTCCACCCCGCTGATCCTCAACACTGGGGCCCCACAAGGGTGCGTTCTGAGCCCTCTCCTGTACTCCCTGTTCACCCACGACTGCGTGGCCATGCACGCCTCCAACTCAATCATCAAGTTTGCGGATGACACTACAGTGGTAGGCTTGATCACCAACAACGACGAGACGGCCTACAGGGAGGAGGTGAGGGCCCTCGGAGTGTGGTGTCAGGAAAATAACCTCATACTCAACGTCAACAAAACAAAGGAGATGATTGTGGACTTCAGGAAACAGCAGAGGGAGCACCCCCCTATCCACATCGACGGGTCAGTAGTGGAGAAGGTGGAAAGTTTTAAGTTCCTCGGTGTACACATCACGGACAAACTGAACTGGTCCACCCACACAGACAGCGTTGTGAAGAAGGCGCAGCAGCGCCTCTTCAACCTCAGGAGGCTGAAGAAATTCGGCTTGTCACCAAAAGCACTCACAAACTTCTACAGATGCACAATCGAGAGCATCCTGTCGGGCTGTATCACCGCCTGGTACGGCAACTGCTCCGCCCACAACCGTAAGGCTCTCCAGAGGGTAGTGAGGTCTGCAGAACGCATCACCAGGGGCAAACTACCTGCCCTCCAGGACACCTACACCACCCGATGTCACAGGAAGGCCATAAAGATCATCAAGGACAACAACCACCCAAGCCACTGCCTGTTCACCCCGCTATCATCCAGAAGGCGAGGTCAGTACAGGTGCATCAAAGCAGGGACCGAGAGACTGAAAAACAGCTTCTATCTCAAGGCCATCAGACTGTTAAACAGCCACCACTAACATTTAGCGGCCGCTGCCAACATACTGACTCAACTCCAGCCACTTTAAAAATGGGAATTGATGGAAATTATGTAAAAATGTACCACTAGCCACTTTAAGCAATGCCACTTAATACAATGTTTACATACCCTACATTACCCATCTCATATGTATATATACTGTACTCTATATCATCTACTGCATCTTGCCATCTTTATGCAATACATGTACCACTAGCCACTTTAAACTATGCCACTTTATGTTTACATACCCTACAGTACTCATCTCATATGTATATACCGTACTCTATACCATCTACTGCATCTGCCATGCCGTTCTGTACCACCACTCATCCATATATCTTTATGTACATATTCTTTATCCCTTACACTTGTGTGTGTGTGTGTAAGGTAGTAGTGTGGAATTGTTAGGTTAGATTACTGTTGGTTATTACTGCATTGTCGGAACTAGAAGCACAAGCATTTCGCTACACTCGCATTAACATCTGCTAACCATGTGTATGTGACTAATAACATTTGATTTGATTTGATTTGATTTTTAAATGAGAAAATAAATAGCTAATCTGTCATCTCCTAATGTGTTCTGATGTTTGGTTGATATTCCATTTGCATTTTTTTTATTTGTCAAGCAGATGAGAAATTAGGTTTGGATTAATAAGCAATTAATGACGGATGCAGATTGAAATAGATTGTGGAAAATGGCTGCCTCTACCTCATTGGTGACCAACCGCAACGATTGTTGATAATTGACAAAAAATATATTTGACCGTTCTGCTTTCTCGTTGCTCATATTTTCTCTCTGCCAATCATAGAAGTCTAGGTGAACGAATGGCCCTTTCCTCTGTTCTACCTTCAAAGTTACCTTCAAGTCTTGTCCCAGTTTGCATAAAACATTTTTAAAGGGCTATGAGCAGGCAATGTTAACATTGACTTTTCAAAATGTGTAAGATTGTAGACCTACGTGTGAATCAGACAAGAGTGTATTTATTAATGGCTGATAACGTCACGCGAAGGTTAGTACTTCCTTTTTTTTGTCCTGTCTAGTCTTCATTTTGTCTAATTTCCTGTCCTGTTTTGTAAAAAAAAAATAAAAAAATTGCAATACAATGAAAATAAAAAAGCTAAGTACTACTGTATATAAAATAATGATTTCAAACCCCATACACATAACTGTAGATGTTCCTGTTTCCATGTTTGTTTGTTCTCTTTCTGAGTCCTTTCACTTATTGGATAATGGATATAAGTGGGCTTTTATATCTTACGACTCAAAACAAGAGTTCACAAGAGTGCCTTTTAATAATGGCTTATGTTCAGGAAAAGCTTTGGATAGCACAAACTGGAGAATTTATCTTTAGAAATTAGCCCACAGATAGCCTCGGTTATGTAATCTGAAAAAAAATAAAAATACACAATAGTGCCTACATATTGCAAACAAAACCAACCCGATCCACAAAAAGCATTCATTCTCTGCACTTGTGGTTTATTTCAATTTCAACCTTTTGTTCTTAGTAAAAAATGGTTTATATCTAGTAGGCTAATGTGACTCACAGGGGCATCTGGTTGATCTGAAACGTATCTCCATGACAACCTTAACTCACTTCAAATCGAATTACTGTAGCGATTCCTAAAATACTTCTATTGCATACCAGGTCAAGCTCTGTCAGAGGAAGTGTTGTATGTAGTTTTCCTTCGATTAAAAACACATTTCCAGGTTTTGCTGGCGGCGTGAACTCATCAGGTTAACCTAAGCGTGTTAACCCTCCGTGACACTGCTCCACCCAACCTAGGTTTGTCACAAATCACACCTTTTATCCCATTTTATTGTTGCTAGCTATTGGAAGGTAATGGATGAATGGAAAGTGGTACAAAAGTTTTTGGGGAAGTCACCCCTGGAACTGGTAATGGTAAAAAGCAGCAGGATATTTGTTTTTTTCTTCAAGAACAGACCGAATTCTTCTCTTCAACTCTGACAATCGTCCTCTTGTTTAGCAGTGTGTTCCTCTGTCTGTCTGTCTGTCTGTCTGTCTGTCTGTCTGTCTGTTATCCTGCCTCTCATGTGGTAGAGGACATGTCAGCACTCTCAGTTGCACAGCGCTAAAGGGAATGGGACCAGACCAGAATGACTGAATACAGAACACTGCTTATTGTTGATAGCAACTTCCCCTGACAAACACAGTGCCTTTTACAAATCAGTGTGCTGTGTTCCAACCCCCAAACCAGGCTTCTTCTCTGATTACCCCTCGTTATGCTGCACACCCCTATCCTGCTTCAGGGCAAGTCTCTCCTCTATCGTGTCCGCACTTGCATATTGCTGAGTTGACATAGCTGTCCGTTGTAAAGACAAGGAAGTCCTTATATTAATTTGTCTCAACTATGAAAGTCTGTCTCTAAGATCCAAGCCGGCTGAAGAAAGTTTAGTGATCTGAACTCTGTCTCTTCAGGCAGTGTTTTGTTTCATACACCTCCTCCTTCCTGGGTTGAACCTCTCTTTAAATACCACTTTACTATAGCTCATTATGTTATATTTAGGCTGCGGTAATTCATTGCTGTTGTGCCATTAATTGCACCATAAGTTATAATTTGTTCCTCTAGTCTAGCCCGTATCACAACATAACCGAGGACAACAGAACAAGAGCTGAAATGAAACCACTTCCTGGGGGTCACGTTTCCACTCACTGAGAATGAAATAACTGTTTTGGAACATCAAAATGAAACACGAGACTCTAGATAATCTCATAAATATGTGTTGTATTTCTTTCTCTGCTTCCATGTCGGGTTGGGGAGGCGGGTGGGGTGAGGGTTTTGGGGGGGTAAGGAGACAGAGAGGCAGCCTTTGTTTTGGGGGCCAGCCCGCAGGAAGTGATTGCAGGGTGGGACAGTGAGGGACACTCATCCCTCGGAGAGGGGTACGCATCCCAAAGGGCATCCTATTCCCTACAGAGGGCCCTGGTCTACAGTAGTGCACTCTATATGAGCCCTGGTCTACAGTAGTGCACTATATATGGTATAGGATGCCATTTGGGACGCACAGGGAATGCTGGAAGACATGTTTCTGTTTAATCAGGCCTCGCTGATGGATCGGCCGGAGAAAGGCAAATGGGGATCAGAACGCTGCCTGGCCAGGCCCGGGGGGCTGATGACAACAAGCCAATTTTGATGTCCCTTTTCTATCACTGCGACGCTTCTCTTTCAAGCTGACTTCTGTTTGAGCAGCCTGGGAAAATAGATTTAAAACATACCCATCATTCAGGCTACAACATAGACAGGAAATACATTTATACATACCCACCATTCAGGCTACAACATAGACAGGAAATACATTTATACATACCCATCATTCAGGCTACAACATAGACAGGAAATACATTTATACATACCCACCATTCAGGCTACAACATAGACAGGAAATACATTTATACATACCCACCATTCAGGCTACAACATAGACAGGATACCTGGGACTTGCAGGTATTCATTTAGGTGTTTTAGTATAGGTGAGATTTGGAAGAGGGTGGAAAAGCAAAATAAGTTGGGACAAGAAGGATTTAGATTTACTAGGCCGAAACCAACGGCAACAGCTGGTCTTACTGAGGTCTGACACATTACAAAAAAATACATTAAGGACAAAAGACAATACAATTTACACACATTTAAAATTATTAACATGTAGTTTGCATCTATCAGTTACACATACATGTCAATACACACAACCAGTAGGTCACATGTCAGTACATACACACAACCAGTAGGTCACATGTCAATACATACACACAACCAGTAGGTCACATGTCAGTACATACACACAACCAGTAGGTCACATGTCAATACACACAACCAGTAGGTCACATGTCAGTACATACACACAACCAGTAGGTCACATGTCAATACACACAACCAGTAGGTCACATGTCAGTACATACACACAACCAGTAGGTCACATGTCAATACATACACACAACCAGTAGGTCACATGTCAGTACATACACACAACCAGTAGGTCACATGTCAGTACATACACACAACCAGTAGGTCACATGTCAGTACATACACACAACCAGTAGGTCACATGTCAGTACTTACACACAACCAGTAGGTCACATGTCAGTACATACACACAACCAGTAGGTCACATGTCAGTACATACACACAACCAGTAGGCCACATATCAGTACATACAACCAGTAGGTCACATGTCAGTACATGCACACAACCAGTAGGTCACATGTCAGTACATGCACACAACCAGTAGGGCACATGTCAGTACATACACACAACCAGTAGGTCACATGTCAGTACATACAACCAGTAGGTCACATGTCAGTACATTCAACCAGTAGGTCACATGTCAGTACATACAACCAGTAGGTCACATGTCAGTACATACACACAACCAGTAGGTCACATGTCAGTACATACACACAACCAGTAGGTTACATGTCAGTACATACACACAACCAGTAGGTCACATGTCAGTACATACACACAACCAGTAGGTCACATGTCAGTACATACATACAACCAGTAGGTCACATGTCAGTACATACACACAACCAGTAGGTCACATGTCAGTACACACAACCAGTAGGTCACATGTTAGTACATACAACCAGTAGGTCACATGTCAGTACATTCAACCAGTAGGTCACATGTCAGTACATACAACCAGTAGGTCACATGTCAGTACATACACACAACCAGTAGGTCACATGTCAGTACATACAACCAGTAGGTCACATGTCAGTACATACAACCAGTAGGTCACATATCAGTACATACACACAACCAGTAGGTCACATGTCAGTACATACACACAACCAGTAGGTCACATGTCAGTACATACACACAACCAGTAGGTCACATGTCAGTACATACAACCAGTAGGTCATATGTCAGTACATACAACCAGTAGGTCCCATGTCAGTACATACAACCTGTAGGTCACATGGGGGAGAGGTGTTGTGAGGTGTTGATTTATATTTGTATTTATTGTTACAGTTTTTAACAATCACTTTCGCACTAATTTCAGAACCTTGTGGTCATTTTCCAAAACTCTAGACACAAAACTCAAAACGGTCATCACTTGTAACACAGGCTGTCCAATGTTCAAAACATTGCATTGTGCATTCATATCTTTAAAGAAGCCTTGCACTTGCAGAATCATTGGTTCAAATAACTAATTTATCATGAAATACCATAGGAACATTCATTTAGATCACCCACACACAAGATACCGATAGTTTCACTGTGTAGTTGTTCGTACAATCATTAAATATTGTAGTACAAAATATGTGATACATGTTTCATTATGCTACTACACGTAAATACATCACTGTAAAAGGACTAGTGGAAAGAATACTACAGACACAGTGGAATCATTGAACAAAATATGAAAATTATTGATGAAATACAATGAAATCACAATATAGGTTTCTTTGAATCAAAGCAAAAATAATTAGCTACAAAAAAAGAAAAAACAGTTAAAGGTCAACTGCAGTGTTCCTCACCTGGCTTACTGTAAAACGTCAACTGCCGTGTTCCTCACCTGGCTTACTGTAAAATGTCAACTGCAGTGTTCCTCACCTGGCTTACTGTAAAACGTCAACTGCCGTGTTCCTCACCTGGCTTACTGTAAAACGTCAACTGCCGTGTTCCTCACCTGGCTTACTGTAAAACGTCAACTGCCGTGTTCCTCACCTGGCTTACTGTAAAACGTCAACTGCCGTGTTCCTCACCTGGCTTACTGTAAAACGTCAACTGCCGTGTTCCTCACCTGGCTTACCGTAAAACATCAACTGCAGTGTTCCTCACCTGGCTTACTGTAAAAACGTCAACTGCAGTGTTCCTCACCTGGCTTACTGTAAAAACGTCAACTGCAGTGTTCCTCACCTGGCTTACCGTAAAAAGCAAAACAAAAGATTGATTACTGTACTTCTATATTTCCCTCAACCCTGTCGTGTGGATTTGGCCACAGGTTCTCATCCACATCACAATGGATGTTTTCATTAGCCAAACATCTTGGGAAGAATTTTCAGGCATGGCCTGACACTGGTCTGCCGTGATGTCATTGCATGCGTCATCCATGGCCTGGAGAAGGGTGACTTGTTCGTGAGGGCGTCTATCGTTTACCTTCCACCTCCATGTGGAGAAGAATTCCTCAATCGGGTTAAGGAAAGGAGAGTATGGGGGTAAGTACAGGGTGGTAAATTGTGGATGGGCCTGAAACCATGCTTGCACCATTTGAGCATGGTGGAACCTGACATTATCCCACACAATGACATAGGTCATGCCATCAGCTCTGCAGACCTGATTTAGCTCATCAAAGAAGGTTACATTCGAACAGCTAATCGTGTGGCTGCCTGCAACTCAATATATAGAGTATATAGAGTAGAGAGCTTTAGTTGTTGTTCGACCAAACATTAGAACGGACAAGATGCGTAATCTAAGTAACTTTGACCGTGGTATGATTGTTGATGCCACACATGGTGGTTACAGCATCTCAGAAACAGCTGCCTTCCTGGGATTTTTACACACTACAGTCTCTAGAGTTTACAGAGATGGTGCGATAAACAAAACACATTCAGTGAGCAGCAGTTCTGTGGGCAAAAACACCGTGTTAATGAGAGGGGTCAGAGGAGAATGTCCAGACTCATTTAAGCTAACAGAAAGGCCACAAATGCTAAAATAACAGCTGTTTAAAACAGTGGTGTGCAGAAGGGCATCTCTTAACGTACAACACCTTGAATAATTCAGGCTGTTGTGAAGGCAAAAGGGAGTCCTACCCAGTACTAGATAGGTGTACCTAATAAAGTGGCCGGTGAGTGTACAGTAATGTCAAATCTGAAAACATGGTCTGGAAAAGTGGTACATGGTACCATAGAAACAGTGTCTGATAAAGAATGATGATGAAATATTACATCCATAGATAATGTAGTCCAATTGGTTCATGTTCCACGGTATTGGTGTCGACGGATCTCGTTATCCTGAAACGTTCATGATCTAAACATGGAATATTGTTTGTCAGTTTCCATAAAACTATGCATTAAGAGTAATGCAACAGTTACTTGTCATTTTGAGCAGTTGTATCAATTGATAGTTAGATCATTGTATTGAAATGAATAGACAGTCATTTCAGATGTAATGTGTGAATTGCATTTTGAAATGGTAATACTTTGATGTTAATTTGTGTCATTTTGAACAGGTGATTTTAGTTCAATGAACAAATGATCTTAGCTTTATGTGTATTGTATCCAAGCAATTGGAAAAAGTGTTAGAGTTTTGAAAAATGACATCAAGGTTCCAAAATTTGTGCCAAAGTGAATCTAAAAAACTGTTAAGTAAGTCATTTTTGGGGTAATTTTTGCTCTTCTAGGGCTGGGGCTGGAGTAGAGAACGGGGCTGGAGCAGAGAATGGGACAGGAGCAGGGGCTGGGACTGGAGCAGGGAATGGGACTGGAGCAGGGGCTGGGACTGGAGCAGGGAATGGGACTGGAGCAGGGAATGAGACTGGAGCAGGGGCTGGGACTGGAGCAGGAGCTGGGACTGGAGCAGAGAATGGGACTGGAGCAGGGGCTGGGACTGGAGCAGGGGCTGGGACTGGAGCAGGGAATGGGGACTGGAGCAGGGAATGGGGACTGGAGCAAGGAATGGGGATTGGAGCAGGGAATGGGACTGGAGCAGGGGCTGGGACTGGAGCAGAGGCTGGAACTGGAGCAGGGAATGGGACTGGAGCAGGGGCTGGGACTGGGACTGGAGCAGGGGCTGGAACTGGAGCAGGGGCTGGAACTGGAGCAGGGTCTGGGACTGGAGCAGGGGCTGGGACTGGAGCAGGGAATGGGGACTGGAGCAGGGAATGGGGACTGGAGCAAGGAATGGGGACTGGAGCAGGGAATGGGACTGGAGCAGGGGCTGGGACTGGAGCAGAGAATGGGACTGGAGCAGGGAATGGGACTGGAGCAGGGAATGGGACTGGAGCAGGGAATGGGACTGGAGCAGGGAATGGGACTGGAGCAGGGAATGGGACTGGAGCAGGGGCTGGGACTGGAGCAGGGGCCGAGGGTCCTCCTGTGGTCGCTGGGTAGGAGGTGCTGATGGACGGCACAGTGCTGCTGGTTCCAGGAGAGACGGTAGTGGGATCCGGTAGGTTCCAAGACAGCATTAAACGAGACCCTTCAATGGCTGAAGGTTCAAAAGGGAACAGGCCAAACTTCTTAAACCTTTCCAACACATAGCGCACGTTTTTGCAGCGCTGGTACGGGTAGCGGAATATTCTTGCAAATTCTGATTTGTTTACAATGTAGGAGTTGTCAAAATGGCTGAGGTCTCCAGCTACCTTGGAGAACTCAGCATTTAAAGGGTCAAAGTATGCCACATCCAGCGGCTGCAGGACATGGGTTCAGTGTGGCGGAAGACAAAGAAGTATAACCCCTTCCCTTAGTGCCGCCGCGAGCACCTCCGGGTCCAGGCGTCTCTTGTGTCCATTGAAGAGGAGAAGGACAGGGCGCTCCTTCACTGTATGCTGAATGAAGTGCTGAAACCACTTCCTGAACAGGTCCCCGTCAATGTAGCCACTGTTTTACCGTCCATACAAGGCTTAGGGGGGGGGGGGGCTCACAGTGTGTAGTGGCCTCTGGGGAAACACTTGGGGTAGATGATAAACGAGTGGACATCCTTCCCAGCTGCATTGAAGCAGGCCAGCACTGTGATGTGCTCCTTGGTCCCCTGCTGGTACACGCGTTTTGTGCCTCGGGGAGCCAGCAGTTTGCGCCTGCTCTGGTCAGCTACGGAACCCAGACTCATCGCAGTTATAGATTTGTCTGGGTTTCTCCCTCAACCCACTCTCCTCCAAGTGCTTTTCATAAGAAGTAAAGAAGGTGTCCATCGTCGGACGTGTGGCACACTCAGATCTCCCCCTTGTCCAGGGTGTCCGGCCTCCTCATGCTCAGGTTCTTGTGCCTCACATTTCCCACCACCTCTTCCCCAGTGGTGGGATTGTTTCCCCTGGGTGCCCGAAACCTACAATAGTATAGAATATAAAATTGTCCATCCAAGATGAAAATATTTGTTTTGGCATCACCATACACATATACATAAACACATAGAACACCAAATACCAGCGTATTTTGTCAGCGTATTTCATCAGTCTCTGTCTGGTGAAGGGGAACCAAACCATGGCTGGCGCAGTAGATACAGTACTACACCAGAGAATTTGCATCCTGTGGTGCAAGCAACGTGAGTGGTCCACTGCTACAATCATGGGTCACCCGGTCATTCAGCCAGTCTGCCAGGGTCTGCCGAGGGACACCATGCACCTTGGTAGATAAGAAAATAAAACTGTTACTAGCAGATAAAATTCACATACACGTGGTAATCTCCTAAAAACAAAAGATGCCTAACCTTGGCAGCCTGGCGGTAAGCCAACCCTGCCCCGCAGTCCTTCGTGTCATGGAACATGTCCACCTGACTAACCTGACTAACCTTGGCAGCCTGGTAGATGGCCATCCCTGCCCCGCAGTCCACCTCACTCCACTGCTTCCTCTTGACTTTCTCCATGCTGTGGTGGTAAATACATGTTGCTAAATAACTGGACACACTATACACATTTTAGAAAGATAACTCATTCTGAATATGTATAA
Organism: Salvelinus alpinus; assembly: GCF_045679555.1. NCBI lineage: Eukaryota > Metazoa > Chordata > Actinopteri > Salmoniformes > Salmonidae > Salvelinus > Salvelinus alpinus. The sequence goes on from NC_092101.1 coordinate 49,498,742, forward strand.
ACATTTACATTTCAGACTTATTAAGGCATTGAAAGGTGATGATGAAGTTTTTCACAATAACTGAAAGTGTACCCACGTTTTATTTAGTCTGTAATGAAAATGAGGTGTCCCAATGAGTTTAATATTGATGCAGACGTTATAACGTTTGACTAAATACTGCCTCTGCAAAATTTTGCAAAACGTCCCCGTCAGAGGACTCCAATTTTAATACGGTAACGAATGACATATATTCAGTTGTTTTCATGATAGGTATTATTTAACGCTTTGAATTTATTTCCTTTTTGCTTACTTAGCAGTTATATCAACATTTAGCAAACCAAGCTAGCAACATTAGCAAATCCATATATTTCAGAGGTTAAAACCTTTGTGGTCCCGTGTGGCTCAGTTGGTAGAGCATGGCGCTTGCAACGCCAGGGTTGTGGGTTCATTCCCCACGGGGGGACCAGGATGAATATGTATGAACTTTCCAATTTGTAAGTCGCTCTGGATAAGAGCGTCTGCTAAATGACTTAAATGTAAATGTAAAACGTTGGATATTAAATTATGTGTGGTCTGTCGCACAGTCACTTCACCCCTAGAAATTACCTCTAACCTGTAGCCCCGCACACTGACTCAGTACCGGTATCCCCTGTATATAGCCTCGTTATTGTCATGTTATTGTCTTACTTTTTATTATTTTTTACTTTAGTTTATTTGGTAAATATTTTCTTAACTCTTCTTGAACTGCACTGTTGGTTAAGGGCTTGTAAGTAAGCATTTCACTGTAAGGTCTACACTTGTTGTATTCGGCGCATGTGACAAATAAAGTTTGATTTGAAGAGTTAAATAACTTATTTATCCTCACAACATCATGTTGCGTTTTTCCTTGGTGTGTTCTGTATTGGGGCTGCTAGCCTGTTGTAATCCACAGGGGATTTTGGGAACAGGGTCCTTCTTGATTGACTCTGGGAGTTTTCCCATCTTGTTAAACAAGATAAAGCTTTCATTAAGATGAGAGCAGAGGGCGACTGTCCTGTAGTGGTAGCCGGAGAATGAGTTTCCCTGTTTGTCTCCTAACCACCACCTTGAATAAGGTGTTCTTGATCCACATTTGGACCAGGCCTTCGGGAAGAGTCAGCGCTTTACAGAGAGGACAGGAGGACTCTGCAAAGAGAACACACGATTTATGTCCCTGTCAGCCACTACGTCCGGGGGAAAAAAGTAGAGTATCAGAAGATGTGAGAACGACCACAGCTCTGAAATCAAAGATGTCCGCCAGACAACATAACAAGGACACTGGTTGTTTCATCCCAAAATTACTTTTTCAAAATTGCTGAGCCCATATGATAAATGTTACATAGCTAAGTAGTGGCATCAAGCTCCATATTTAATGTAACCCTAAACTCCAAGAGAACGAGGCCCGGAGGTTTTTAAAACACATTAGAGGAACACAATCTTCCTTGTACTCTACTCACACCCAAGCCCTGTATTAGTTGCAGATGTAGCTATGCAATCACTTTGACCTAATTCATATTGAACTAATAATGGTTTTGTTGGGGTTTTTTTTCTTCTTCTTTTTCGCTCTCCTCTCAGAATTTCAACTAATCTATTTTATTAGGAGGGAGGCAGTTAGGAGAGGATATTGCACACTGCTTGAAGCAGAAGCTGAGGAATGTGTTATGTGTTGTCTGTCCGGGTGGGCAGGGAGCTTCTCTCTAAGCGCCCTGGGCCGGGCCATCTGAATCCAATGAAACAGAAAGTCTTCCACGTGGTTACAATCATTATCCGAGTAGGTAACATGTAAATAAATACATGACATAAAAACAAAACAAATGGACTGGATCAAATCAACAGAGTATTTATGTGTAGGCTTACATGACATATTATGGTATAATAATGAATATTCAAGTGGCATAATAATGAATATTCAAAGGCAGGAATTGTAAACACAACACAATAGAGACAACAGAGAGAGTGAACAGGATTGTTTCTATGGACATCCTCAGTCAATCAGGGGACAATCTGACCATCAAAGAGACAACTAGATGGCCTGGACATCCTCAGTCAATCAGGGGACCATCTGTCCATCAAAGAGACAACTAGATGGCCTGTACATCCTCAGTCAATCAGGGGACAATCTGTCCATCAAAGAGACAACCTAGATGGCCTGGACATCCTCAGTCAATCAGGGGACAATCTGTCCATCAAAGAGACAACCTAGATGGCCTGGACATCCTCAGTCAATCAGGGGACCATCTGTCCATCAAAGAGACAACCTAGATGGCCTGGACATCCTCAGTCAATCAGGGGACAATCTGTCCATCAAAGAGACAACTAAATGGCCTGTACATCCTCAGTCAATCAGGGGACAATCTGTCCATCAAAGAGACAACCTAGATGGCCTGGACATCCTCAGTCAATCAGGGGACCATCTGTCCATCAAAGAGACAACCTAGATGGCCTGGACATCCTCAGTCAATCAGGGGACAATCTGTCCATCAAAGAGACAACTAGATGGCCTGTACATCCTCAGTCAATCAGGGGACCATCTGTCCATCAAAGAGACAACCTAGATGGCCTGGACATCCTCAGTCAATCAGGGGACAATCTGTCCATCAAAGAGACAACCTAGATGGCCTGGACATCCTCAGTCAATCAGGGGACAATCTGTCCATCAAAGAGACAACCTAGATGGCCTGGACATCCTCAGTCAATCAGGGGACCATCTGTCCATCAAAGAGACAACTAGATGGCCTGGACATCCTCAGTCAATCAGGGGACAATCTGTCCATCAAAGAGACAACCTAGATGGCCTGGACATCCTCAGTCAATCAGGGGACAATCTGTCCATCAAAGAGACAACTACATGGCCTGGACATCCTCAGTCAATCAGGGGACAATCTGTCCATCAAAGAGACAACCTAGATGGCCTGGACATCCTCAGTCAATCAGGGGACAATCTGTCCATCAAAGAGACAACTAGATGGCCTGTACATCCTCAGTCAATCAGGGGACAATCTGTCCATCAAAGAGACAACCTAGATGGCCTGTACATCCTCAGTCAATCAGGGGACCATCTGTCCATCAAAGAGACAACCTAGATGGCCTGGACATCGTCAGTCAATCAGGGGACCATCTGTCCATCAAAGAGACAACCTAGATGGCCTGGACATCCTCAGTCAATCAGGGGACCATCTGTCCATCAAAGAGACAACTAGATGGCCTGGACATCCTCAGTCAATCAGGGGACAATCTGTCCATCAAAGAGACAACCTAGATGGCCTGGACATCCTCAGTCAATCAGGGGACAATCTGTCCATCAAAGAGACAACTATACTGAACAAAAATATAAAACATGTAGAGTGTTGGTCCCATGATTCATTAGCTGAACAAAAATATCACATAAATATTCAATACGCACAAAAAGTTTACTTCTTTCAAATGTTGTACACAAATGTGTTTACATCCATGCTAGTTAGCATTTCTCCTTTGCCAAGAGAATCCATCCACCTGACATGTGTGGCATATCAAGAAGCTGATTAAACAGCATGATCATTACACAGGTGCTGGGGACAATAAAAGTCCACTCTAAAATGGGCAGTTTTGTCATACAATGTCACAGATGTCTCAAGTTTTGAGGGAGAGTGCAATTGGAATGCTGACTGCAGGAATGTCCACCACAGCTGTTGCCAGATAATTTGATGCTTAATTTCTCTACCATAAGCCGTTTCCAACGTCATTTTAGAGAATTTGGCAGTACGTCCAACCGGTCTTAATACCGCAGACCACGTGTAATCCCTATATGAACTACAACGCAGTGAAATGGCTGGACAATAATCGAGAGAGACAAGTATAAATGCATTGAAGTTAAAATACAACAGAGGTGAGCTGTCATTCATACAGACTGCCTCTTCACTCTCTATAGAGAGGGCCTTCGTAAAGTATTCAGACCCCTTGACTTTTTCCACATTTTGTTACGTTACAGCCTTATACTAAAATGTATTAAATTGTTTTTCCCCCCCTCAGCAATCTACACACAATATCCCATAATGACAAAGCAAAAACAGGTTTTTAGAATTTCTTGCAAATGTATTAAAATAAAAAAACCTGAGATATCACATTTACATGAGTATTCAGACCCTTTAACTCAGTACTTTGTTGAAGCACCTTTGGCAACGATTACAGTCTTGAGTCTTCTTGGGTATGACATTCTTTCCAAGATGGCGTAGCAGTCAGACGTCCTTTGTCCTCGTCTTGTCCCGTGTATATATATTTTATATATTTTTCTTCGCATATCTTTTTATATATATTTTTTTTCTTCTAAAAACTCAACTTCAAAACACTCTCCTGCAACCCACCTCACCAAATGTGGTGCGGATCTGTTTTCTTTTCTCAAAAGTATTATTCACCTCGTATCCGAAATCTACGACAGAAGCTAGCCAGAAGTTAGCCAGCTCACTAGCTAACGTTAGTAGTTCAGCTAACCACAGCTAGCGCTCATCAGCTATCCTTTAGCTCGGAAAACTATTGCCAGTTTTGTACAACGCGACTCAGACCAGAGCATACCGGAACTATTTTCTCTCCATATCCCCGGATTTTTACCGCAAGCTCTGGACATTTACACCTGGATCTTGCAGCTAACTAGCTGCTATCCGAGTGACTATTGGCTAACGTCAATTCCGGAGCAAACACCAATTATCCCGGAGCTAGCCAGCTGAAGAGTTCCATCAGCCACTCCTGGGCTACAATCACCTATCCGGACCCGTTTTACTGCCGATGCGGAGCCCCACGGGCCTTCACGACGGGAATACCGACGTTATCTGCCCGAGGGAGTTATTCAACTGGCCCCTCCATCGTGACGTAACCTGAACGCCCATCTGCTAACTGCGGCCCGCTAATCGTTAGCTGTCTTGAGCATATTGGCTATCATCTGAACAGGTCTATCGAACAATATTCTTAGGCCACTATAACTATTTTGACAATTGGATTGGTCCCCTCTACCACACGGAACCCCACTAATCTACCGACGGAAACGCACGGGGTGGCTAAAAACAGACCTCCATCTTCTGCTAGCTTGCTACCCATGACTAGCTGTCTGAATCGCCGTGACCCCAACCAACCTTACTACTCACTGGACCCTTATGATCACTTGGCTAAGCATGCCTCTCCTTAATGGCAGTATGCCTTGTCCATTGCAGTTCTGGTTAGTGTTTATTGGATTATTTCACTGCAGAGCCTCTAGCCCTGCTCATTATACCTTATCCAACCCTTCAGTTCCACCACCCACACATGCGATGACATCACCTGGTTTCAATGATGTTTCTCGAGACAATATCTCTTTCATCATCACTCAATGCCTAGGTTTACCTCCACTGTAATCACATCCTACCATACCTTTGTCTGTACATTATACATTGAATCTATTTTATCGCCCCCAGAAACCTGCAATTCTCATAGCTTTTAGCCGTACCCTTATCCTACTCCTACTCTGTTCCTATGGCGATGTAGAGGTGAATCCAGGCCCTGCAGTGCCTAGCTCCACTCCTGTTCCCCAGGCGCTCTCTTTTGATGACTTCTGTAACCGTAAAAGCCTTGGTTTCATGCATGTTAACATTAGAAGCCTCCTCCCTAAGTTTGTTTTATTGACTGCTTTAGCACACTCTGCCAACCCAGATGTCCTAGCCGTGTCTGAATCCTAGCTTAGGAAGACCACCAATAACTCTGAAATCTCCATCCCTAACTACAACATTTTCAGACAAGATAGAACAGCCAAAGGGGGCGGTGTTGCAATCTACTGCAGAGATAACCTGCAGAGTTCTGTCCTACTATCCAGGTCTGTACCCAAACAATTTGAACTTTGACTTCTAAAAATCCACCTCCCTAAAAACAAGTCTCTCACCGTTGCCGCCTGCTAAAGAACACCCTCTGCCCCCAGCTGTGCTCTGGATACCATATGTGAACGGATTGCCCCCCAGCTATCTTCGGAGCTCGTGCTGCTGGGTGACCTAAACTGTGACATGCTTAACACCCCGGCCATCCTACAATCTAAGATTGATGCCCTCAATCTCACACAAATTATCAATGAACCTACCAGGTACCACCCCAAAGCCGTAAACACGGGCACCCTCATAGATATCATCCTAACCAACCTCTAAATACACCTCTGCTGTTTTCAACCAAAATCTCAGCGATCACTGCCTCATTGCCTGCATCCGTAATGGGTCAGTGGTCAAACAACCTCCACTCATCACTATCAAACGCTCCCTGAAACACTTCAGCGAGCAGGCCTTTCTAATCGACCTGGCCCGGGTATCCTGGAAGGATATTGACCTCATCCCGTCAGTAGAGGATGTCTGGTTATTCTTTAAAAATGCCTTCCTCACCATCTTAAATAAGCATGCCCCATTCAAGAAATGTAGAACCAGGAACAGATATATCGGATACAGGATACAGGATACAGGATACAGGATACAGGATACTGGATACAGGATACAGGATACAGGATACAGCCCTTGGTTCTCTCCAGACCTGACTGCCCTTAACCAACATCCTGTCGCGTTCTGCATTAGCATCAAACAGCCCCCGTGAAATGCAACTTTTAAGGGAAGTTAGAAACCAGTATACACAGGCAGTTAGAAAAGCCAAGGCTAGCTTTTTCAAGCAGAAATTTGCTTCCTACAACACAAACTCAAAAAAGTTCTGGGACATTGTAAAATCCATGGAGAATAAGAGGACCTCCCAGCTGCCCACTGCACCGAGGCTAGGAAACTCTGTCACCACCGATAAATCCACTATAATTGAGAATTTGAATAAGCATTTTTCTACGGCTGGCCATGCTTTCCACCTGGCTACCCCTACCCCGGTCAACGGCACTGCACCCCCCACAGCAACTCGCCCAAGCCTTCCCCATTTCTCCTTCTCCCAAATCCAGTCAGCTGATGTTCTGAAAGAGCTGCAAAATCTGGACCCCCACAAATCAGCCGGGCTAGACAATCTGGACCCTTTCTTTCTAAAATGATCTGCCGAAATTGTTGCAACCCCTATTACTAGCCTGTTCAACCTCTCGTGTCGTCTGAGATTCCCAAAGATTGGAAAGCAGCTGCGGTCATCCACCTCTTCAAAGGGGGGGACACTCTTGACCCAAACTGCTACAGACCTATATCTAACCTACCCTGCCCTTCTAAGGTCTTCGAAAGCAAAGTTAACAAACAGATCACTGACCATTTCGAATCCCACCGTACCTTCTCCGCTATGCAATCTGGTTTCAGAGCTGGTCATGGGCGCACCTCAGCCACGCTCAAGGTCCTAAACAATATCTTAACCGCCATCGATAAGAAACAATACTGTGCAGCCGTATTCATTGAGCTGGCTAAGGCTTTCGACTCTGTCAATCACCACATCCTCATCGGCACACTCAACAGCCTTGGTTTCTCAAATGATTGCCTCGCCTGGTTCACCAACTACTTCTCCGACAGAGTTCAGTGTGTCAAATCTGAGGGCCTCTGGCAGTCTCTATGGGGGTGCCACAGGGTTCAATTCTTGGGCCGACTCTCTTCTCTGTGTACATCAATGATGTCGCTCTTGCTGCTGGTGAGTCTCTGATCCACCTCTACGCAGACGACACCATTCTGTATACTTCTGGCCCTTCTTTGGACACTGTGTTAACAACCCTCCAGACGAGCTTCAATGCCATACAACTCTCCTTCCGTGGCCTCCAACTGCTCTTAAATACAAGTAAAACTAAATGCATGCTCTTCAACCGATCACTGCCTGCACCTGCCCGCCCGTCCAGCATCACTACTCTGGACGGTTCTGACTTAGAATATGTGGACAACTACAAATAACTAGGTGTCTGGTTAGACTGTAAACTCTCCTTCCAGACTCACATAAAACATCTCCAATCCAAAGTTAAATATAGAATCGGCTTCCTATATCGCAACAAAGCATCCTTCACTCATGCTGCCAAACATACCCTCGTAAAACTGACTATCCTACCGATCCTTGACTTCGGCGATGTCATTTACAAAATAGCCTCCAACACCCTACTCAACAAATTGGATGCAGTCTATCACAATGCCATCCGTTTTGTCACCAAAGCCCCATATACTACCCACCACTGCGACCTGTACGCTCTCGTTGGCTGTCCCTCGCTTCATACTCGTCGCCAAACCCACTGGCCCCAGGTCATCTACAAGACCCTGCTAGGTAAAGTCCCGCCTTATCTCTGCTCACTGGTCACCATAGCAGCACCCTCCCGTAGCATGCGTTCCAGCAGGTAAATCTCACTGGTCACCCCCAAAGCCAATTCCTCCTTTGGCCGCCTCTCCTTCCAGTTCTCTGCTGCCATTGACTGGAACGAACTACAAAAATCTCTGAAACTGGAAACACTTATCTCCCTCACTAGCTTTAAGCACCAGCTGTCAGAGCAGCTCACAGATCACGGCACCTGTACATAGCCCATCTATAAATAGCCCAAACAACTACCCCTTCCCCTACTGTATTTATTTATTTATTTTGCTCCTTTGCACCCCAGTACTTCTACTTTGCACTCTCATCTACTGTCAAATCTAACATTCCAGTGTTTTTAATTGCTATATTGTATTTACCTCGCCACCATGGCCTTTTTATTGCCTTTACCTCCCTTATCTCACCTAATTTGCTCACATTGTATATAGACTTATTTTTTACTGTATTATTGACTGTATCTTTGTTTTACTCCATGTGTAACTCTGTGTTTTTGTATGTGTCGAACTGCTTTGCTTGATCTTGCCAGGTCGCAGTTGTATATGAGAACTTGAGAACTCAACTAGCCTACCTGGTTAAACAAAGGTGAAATAAAAAATAAATAAAAAATAAAATAAATAAAATTACGCTACAAGCTTGTCACACCTGTATTTGGGGAGTTTCTCCTATTCTTCTCTGCAGATCCTCTCAAGCTCTGTCAGGTTGGATGGGGAGCGTTGCTGCACAGCTATTTTCAGGTCTCTCACCAGATGTTTGATCGTGTTCAAGTCTGGGCTCTGGCTGGGCCACTCAAAGACTTCACCCGAAGCCACTCCTGCATTGTCTTGGCTGTGTGCTCAGGGTCGTTGTCCTGTTGGAAGGTGAACCTTCGCCCCAGTCTGAGGTCCTGAGAGCTATGGAGCAGGTTTTCATCAAGTATCTCTCTGTACTTGTCTCCATTCATCTTTCCCTCGATCCTAACTAGTCTCCCAGTCCCTGCCACTGAAACAACATGATGCTACCACCACCATGCTTCACCGTAGGGATGGTGCCAGGTTTCCTCCAGACGTGACGCTTGGCATTCTGGCCAAAGAGTTCAATCTTGGTGTCATCAGACCAGAGATTCTTGTTTCTCATGGTCAGTCCTTTAGGTGCCTTTTGGCAAACTCCAAGCGGGCTGTCATGTGCCTTTTACTGAGGAGTGGCTTCCATCTGGCCACTCTACCATAAAGGCCTGATTGGTGGAGTGCTGCAGAGATGGTTGTCCTTCTGGAAGGTTCTCCCATCTCCACAGAGGAACTCTGGAGCTCTGTCAGAGTGACCATCGGGTTCTTGGTCACCTCCCTGACCAAGGCCCTTCTTCCCCGATTGCTCAGTTTGGCCTGGCGGCCAGCTCTAGGAAGAGTGTTGGTGGTTCCAAACTTCTCCATTTAAGAATGATGGAGGCCACTGTGCTCTTGGGGACCTTCAATGCTGTAGAAATATTTTGGAACCCTTACCCAGATATGTGGCTCAACAAAAGCCAGTCTCAGAGCTCTACGGAAAATTCCTTCGACCTCATGGCTTGGTTTTTGCTCTGACATGCACTGTCAACTGTGAGACCTTATATAGACAGGTGTGTGCCTTTCCAAATCATGTCCAACCAATTAAATTCGCACAGATGGACTCCAATTAACTTGTAGAAACATCTCAAAGATGATCAATGGAAACAGGAGGCACCTGAGCTCAATTTCGAGTCTCACAGCAAAGGCTCTGAAGATATTTATCTTTTTTTATTTTCCATACATTTTCAAAAATGTCTAAAAACCTGTTTTCGCTTTGTCATTATGGGGTATTGTGTGTAGATTGATGAGAAACACATTTCATTTAATACATTTTAGAATAAGACTAACGTAACAAAATGTGGAAAAAGGGAAGGGGTCTGAATACTTTCCGAATGCACTGTATGTACTCTCTCCCTGTCTAACCCCACAACACATGTTCTCTCTCTCTCTCTAACCCCACAACACATGTACTGTCTCTCTCTCTCTCTCTCTCTCTCTAACCCCACAACACATGTACTGTCTCTCTCTCTCTCTCTCTCTAACCCCACAACACATGTACTGTCTCTCTCTCTCTCTAACCCCACAACACATGTACTGTCTCTCCCTGTCTAACCCCACAACACATGTTCTCTCTCTCTCTCTCTCTAACCCCACAACACATGTACTCTCTCTCTCTCTCTCTAACCCCACAACACATGTACTGTCTCTCTCTCTCTCTCTCTCTCTCTCTAACCCCACAACACATGTACTGTCTCTCTCTCTCTAACCCCACAACACATGTACTGTCTCTCTCTCTCTCTCTCTCTCTCTAACCCCACAACAGATGTATTGTCTCTCTCTCTCTCTCTCTCTAACCGCACAACACATGTACTGTCTCTCTCTCTCTCTCTCTCTCTAACTCCACAACACATGTACTGTCTCTCTCTCTCTCTCTCTCTCTCTCTAACCCCACAACACATGTACTGTCTCTCTCTCTCTCTCTCTAACCCCACAACACATGCTCTCTCTCTCTCTCTCTCTCTCTCTCTCCCCCCCCCCCCCACAACACATGTACTGTCTCTCTCTCTCTCTCTCTCTCTCTCTACTTCATTAAGACCGTCTGACGTAATTGTATTCACAAATTACACGCCACAATATCGTAACAGTATCATTATGTATCAGTCAGTCCACGATATGGGCTACAGTCTTGGATTACAGACAAAAAAGGGGTTGTGGCTACTTCACTGACCGCACCCCAAGCCAACGTTGCCCTTTGACCCAGGCCTCTAGACTCTCTCCTCTTTCCATGTCAGATAGGTGTGATTTACAGCAACCGACAAAGGACCGGGGTGTCAGGTTCTGTCTCGGGTGACTCTCTGTGGCTACCCCTGTGTTCTTTAACTGCTAGCCCCATTGTAGGGGTAAGTCAATATCTGCCGAGTCGTTGGGGGAAAAGAGGGAGACGTCAAACACCTACTGTGTTTACAGCAGGGTTATTCAAGCAGGGGTCTGTGGTACTGCAGGGTTATTCAAGCAGGGGTCTGTGGTACTGCAGGGTTATTCAAGCAGGGGTCTGTGGTACTGCAGGGTTATTCAAGCAGGGGTCTGTGTTACAGCAGGGTTATTCAAGCAGGGGTCTGTGGTGCTGCAGGGTTATTCAAGCAGGGGTCTGTGGTACTGCAGGGTTATTCAAGCAGGGGTCTGTGGTACAGCAGGGTTATTCAAGCAGGGGTCTGTGGTACAGCAGGGTTATTCAAGCAGGGGTCTGTGGTACTGCAGGGTTATTCAAGCAGGGGTCTGTGGTACTGCAGGGTTATTCAAGCAGGGGTCTGTGGTACTGCAGGGTTATTCAAGCAGGGGTCTGTGGTCCAGCAGGGTTATTCAAGCAGGGGTCTGTGGTACAGCAGGGTTATTCAAGCAGGGGTCTGTGGTACTGCAGGGTTATTCAAGCAGGGGTCTGTGGTACTGCAGGGTTATTCAAGCAGGGGTCTGTGGTACTGCAGGGTTATTCAAGCAGGGGTCTGTGGTACTGCAGGGTTATTCAAGCAGGGGTCTGTGGTACTGCAGGGTTATTCAAGCAGGGGTCTGTGGTACTGCAGGGTTATTCAAGCAGGGGTCTGTGGTGCTGCAGGGTTATTCAAGCAGGGGTCTGTGGTACTGCAGGGGGTCTGCAAGAAATATAAATAAATAACAGTGGATTTTTTAAATGTTTTATTTCAATGTTTTATTATTATCACTAGCAACAATAAATACATATTTTTAATGACATACCTACACTAGAAACAAGGAATATATATTATTTCTCAACTCCTAAGTTTTAGCAAATTACACACAATTACACGCAAATTGCGTTATGTATCGCTGGCTGCTGGTAAGCTTTCTTGACTTGGACATTATTCTTTCCAACACATAACCTTTGTTTAACCAGCTGCTATTAGAGAACATGTGTTAGGAGCTGGCCTTTCTAGCTAATAGACTGTTAGAGTTTACTGCACCTGTACATAGCCCATCTGTAAATGGCTCAAACAACTACCTCATCCCCATACTGTATTTATTTATTTATCTTGCTCCTTTGCACCCCAGTATCTCTACTTGCACATTTATCTTCTGCACATCTACAATTCCAGTGTTTAATTGCTATATTCTATTTACTTTGCCACCATGGCCTATTTATTGCCGTACCTCCCTTATCTCACCTCATTTGCACACATTGTATTTAGACTTGTTTTCCTACTATATTATTGACTGTATGTTTTGTTTACTCTATGTGTAACTCTGTGATGTTGTATGTGTCGAACTGCTTTACTTTATCTTGGCCAGGTCGCAGTTGTAAATGAGAACTTGTTCTCAACTTGCCTACCTGGTTAAATAAAGGATAAAAATACAAATAAATACACATCTTAAACATTATGTCAAAATAAAATTTAAAAAACGAGCTACCAAATCTATTCATAAAAATATGTTGATTACCTCTCCTTGTCATTCACCTGATAAGACAAGACAATGGGAGATTTATTTTTGTTGCTAACACATGATGGGGACGCCTTGGTCGCCAGTTTGCCTGTGAGGAGTTTCCTGGGCAAGTCACCTGCTTTACAGGAAACAACAAAAACATCCGAATCAGAACCACTGGGAGAAGAATGGACACATCACTGACATCCTGAATCAGGTTTTATTCAGACAGAGACATCCTGAATCAGGTTTTATTCAGACAGAGACATCCTGAATCAGGTTTTATTAGGACAGAGACATCACTGACATCCTGAATCAGGTTTTATTAGGACAGAGACATCACTGACATCCTGAATCAGGTTTTATTCAGACAGAGACATCCTGAATCAGGTTTTATTAGGACAGAGACATCCTGAATCAGGTTTTATTAGGACAGAGACATCCTGAATCAGGTTTTAGGACAGAGACATCTTGAATCAGATTTTATTAGGACAGAGACATCACTGACATCCTGAATCCGATTTTATTAGGACAGAGACATCCTGAATCAAGTTTTATTAGGACAGAGACATCTTGAATCAGATTTTATTAGGACAGAGACATCACTGACATCCTGAATCAGGTTTTATTAGGACAGAGACATCTTGAATCAGATTTTATTAGGACAGAGACATCACTGACATCCTGAATCAGGTTTTATTAGGACAGAGACATCTTGAATCAGGTTTTATTAGGACAGAGACATCCTGAATCAGGTTTTATTAGGACAGAGACATCACTGACATCCCGAATCAGGTTTTATTAGGACAGAGACATCCTGAATCAGGTTTTATTAGGACAGAAACATCCTGAATCAGGTTTTAATAGGACAGAGACATCCTGAATCAGGTTTTATTAGGACAGAGACATCCTGAATCAGGTTTTAATAGGACAGAGACATCCTGAATCAGGTTTTATTAGGACAGAGACATCCTGAATCAGGTTTTATTAGGACAGAGACATCCTGAATCAGGTTTTAATAGGACAGAGACATCCTGAATCAGGTTTTATTAGGACAGAGACATCCTGAATCAGGTTTTATTAGGACAGAGACATCACTGACATCCTGAATCAGGTTTTATTAGGACAGAGACATCCTGAATCAGGTTTTATTAGGACAGAGACATCACTGACATCCTGAATCAGGTTTTATTAGGACAGAGACATCCTGAATCAGGTTTTATTAGGACAGAGACATCACTGACATCCTGAATCAGGTTTTATTAGGACAGAGACATCACTGACATCCTGAATCAGGTTTTATTAGGACAGAGACATCCTGAATCAGGTTTTATTAGGACAGAGACATCCTGAATCAGGTTTTATTAGGACAGAGACATCCTGAATCAGGTTTTAATAGGACAGAGACATCCTGAATCAGGTTTTATTAGGACAGAGACATCCTGAATCAGGTTTTATTAGGACAGAGACATCACTGACATCCTGAATCAGGTTTTATTAGGACAGAGACATCCTGAATCAGGTTTTATTAGGACAGAGACATCACTGACATCCTGAATCAGGTTTTATTAGGACAGAGACATCACTGACATCCTGAATCAGGTTTTATTAGGACAGAGACATCCTGAATCAGGTTTTATTAGGACAGAGACATCCTGAATCAAGTATGGATGCAAGGACTTAAAATGGATGTACCAATATGTACCAATACCAGATTGCCACTTTTAAGAGTATTAGAGACTGACTGGACCCTTTTGTTGTGATATTAAACCCGAATTGCTCTGTTCCTGAGAAGCACTGGGATGTACGTTCAGACTGTGATTCATGATAAGACCTTGTGTGTCTGAATGTCTCCTACTCCCCACTCTTCTGACAGCAGGATGTTGACGCGGGTTGCGAGACGCGAACGTCCCAAATCCATACTGATAAATCATAAAAGAATAAGCTCCTCAAACATAATGCATTATGTACAGACTAGGCCGGATGGATGAGTATTTGGGTTGTGTCCCTACGGGGCCCTTGTCAAAACTAGTGCACTATATCAGGGAATAGGGCCATGGTCAAAACTAGTGCACTATATCAGGGAATAGGGCCATGGTCAAAACTAGTGCACTATATCAGGGAATAGGGCCATGGTCAAAACTAGTGCACTATATCAGGGAATAGGGCCATGGTCAAAACTAGTGCACTATATCAGGGAATAGGGCCATGGTCAAAACTAGTGCACTATATCAGGGAATAGGGCCATGGTCAAAACTAGTGCACTATATCAGGGAATAGGGCCATGGTCAAAAATAGTGCACTATAAGAGTTTCCTCTGGACCACAAGGGATGGACGTTTTGGTTATTTGCTCTAACACTGCACAGCTGAATCAAATGATCAAAGCTTGATGATTAGTTGACTATTTGAAACAGCAGAACGCACCCCTCGGGGTCCCGAGGACACTGGGAAATAGGGTTCCCTTTGGGGCGTTACATTTATCAACCTCTAACGTACTGCATCTCCAAATCACTAACAGATTTTCACCAGGGGTTACTGTGATGTCAGACCTCAGTCGAGAGGGGTTACTGTGATGTCAGACCTCAGTAGAGAGGGGTTACTGTGATGTCAGACCTCAGTAGAGAGGGGTTACTGTGATGTCAGACCTCAGTAGAGAGGGGTTACTGTGACGCCTGACCTTAGTAGAGAGGGGTTACTGTGACGCCTGACCTTAGTAGAGAGGGGTTACTGTGATGCCTGACCTTAGTAGAGAGGGGTTACTGTGATGCCTGACCTTAGTCGAGAAGGGTTACTATGACGCCTGACCTTAGTCAAGAGGGGTTACTGTGACGCCTGACCTTAGTAGAGAGGGGTTACTGTGACGCCTGACCTTAGTAGAGAGGGGTTACTGTGACGCCAGACCTTAGTAGAGAGGGGTTACTGTGACGCCAGACTTTAGTAGAGAGGGGTTACTGTGATGCATGACCTTAGTCGAGAGGGGTTACTGTGATGCCTGACCTTAGTAGAGAGTGGTTACTGTGATGCCTGACCTTAGTAGAGAGGGGTTACTGTGATGCCTGACCTTAGTAGAGAGGGGTTACTGTGATGCATGACCTTAGTCTAGAGGGGTTATTGTGACGCCAGACTTTAGTAGAGAGGGGTTACTGTGACGCATGACCTTAGTCTAGAGGGGTTACTGTGACGCCAGACCTTAGTAGAGAGGGGTTACTGTGACGTCAGACGTTAGTAGAGAGTGGTTACTGTGACGTCAGACGTTAGTAGAGAGGGGTTACTGTGACGTCAGACGTTAGTAGAGAGGGGTTACTGTGACGTCAGACCTTAGTAGAGAGGGGTTACTGTGACATCTGACCTTAGTAGAGAGGGGTTACTGTGACACCTGACCTTAGTAGAGAGGGGTTACTGTGATGGCTGAACTTAGTAGAGAGGGGTTACTGTGATGCCTGACCTTAGTCGAGAGGGGTTACTGTGACACCTGACTTTAGTAGAGAGGGGTTACTGTGATGCCTGACATTAGTCGAGAGAGGTTACCGTGATGTCAGACCTTAGTAGAGAGGGGTTACTGTGACGCCTGACCTTAGTAGAGAGGGGCTACTGGGACGTCAGACCTTGGACGAGAGGGGTTACTGTGATGCCTGACTTTAGTAGAGAGGGGTTACTGTGATGTCAGACCTTGGTCGAGAAGGGTTACTGTGACGTCAGACCTTAGTAGAGAGGGGTTACTGTGACGCCTGACCTTAGTAGAGAGGGGTTACTGTGATGCCTAACCTTAGTAGAGAGGGGTTACTGTGATGCCTGACCTTAGTAGAGAGTGGTTACTGTGATGCCTAACCTTAGCAGAGAGGGGTTACTGTGACGCCTGACCTTAGTCGAGAGGGGTTACTGTGATGCCTGAACTTAGTCGAGAGGGGTTACTGTGATGCCTAACCTTAGCAGAGAGGGGTTACTGTGAAGCCTGACCTTAGTCGAGAGGGGTTACTGTGATGCCAGACCTTAGTCGAGAGGGGTTACTGTGATGCCAGACCTTAGTAGAGAGGGTTTACTGTGATGCCTAACCTTAGTAGGAATGGGTTACTGTGACATCAGACCTTAGTAGAGAGGGGTTACTGTGACGTCTGACCTTAGTAGAGAGGGGTTACTGTGACACCTGACCTTAGTAGAGAGGGGTTACTGTGATGGCTGAACTTAGTAGAGAGGGGTTACTGTGATGCCTGACCTTAGTCGAGAGGGGTTACTGTGACACCTGACTTTAGTAGAGGGGGGTTACTGTGATGCCTGACATTAGTCGAGAGAGGTTACCGTGACGTAAGACCTTAGTAGAGAGGGGTTACTGTGACGCCTGACCTTAGTAGAGAGGGGCTACTGGGACGTCAGACCTTGGACGAGAGGGGTTACTGTGATGCCTGACTTTAGTAGAGAGGGGTTACTGTGTCGTCAGACCTTGGTCGAGAGGGGTTACTGCGATGCCTGACCTTAGTAGAGAGGGGTTACTGTGACGTCAGACGTTAGTAGAGAGGGGTTACTGTGATGCCAGACCTTAGTCGAGAGGAGTTACTGTGATGCCAGACCTTAGTAGAGAGGATTTACTGTGACGCCAGACCTTAGTAGAGAGGGGTTACTGTGACGCCTGACCTTAGTAGAGAGGGGTTACTGTGATGCCAGACCTTAGTCGAGAGGGGTTACTGTGATGCCAGACCTTAGTCGAGAGGGGTTACTGTGATGCATGACCTTAGTCTAGAGGGGTTATTGTGATGCCTGACCTTAGTAGAGAGGGGTTACTGTGATGCCTAACCTTAGTAGGAATGGGTTACTGTGACGTCAGACCTTAGTAGAGAGGGGTTACTGTGACGTCTGACCTTAGTAGAGAGGGGTTACTGTGACACCTGACCTTAGTAGAGAGGGGTTACTGTGATGGCTGAACTTAGTAGAGAGGGGTTACTGTGATGCCTGACCTTGGTCGAGAGGGGTTACTGTGACACCTGACTTTAGTAGAGAGGGGTTACTGTGATGCCTGACATTAGTCGAGAGAGGTTACTGTGACGTCAGACCTTAGTAGAGAGGGGTTACTGTGACGCCTGACCTTAGTAGAGAGGGGTTACTCTGATGCCTGACCTTAGTCGAGAGGGGTTACTGTGATGCCTAACCTTAGCAGAGAGGGGTTACTGTGAAGCCTGACCTTAGTCGAGAGGGGTTACTGTGATGCCAGACCTTAGTCGAGAGGGGTTACTGTGATGCCAGACCTTAGTCGAGAGGGGTTACTGTGATGCCAGACCTTAGTCGAGAGGGGTTACTGTGACACCTGACTTTAGTAGAGAGGGGTTACTGTGATGCCTGACATTAGTCGAGAGAGGTTACCGTGACGTCAGACCTTAGTAGAGAGGGGTTACTGTGACGCCTGACCTTAGTAGAGAGGGGCTACTGGGACGTTAGACCTTGGACGAGAGGGGTTACTGTGATGCCTGACTTTAGTAGAGAGGGGTTACTGTGACGTCAGACCTTGGTCGAGAGGGGTTACTGTGATGCCTGACCTTAATAGAGAGGGGTTACTGTGATGCCTAACCTTAGCAGAGAGGGGTTACTGTGAAGCCTGACCTTAGTCGAGAGGGGTTACTGTGATGCCAGACCTTAGTCGAGAGGGGTTACTGTGATGCCTGACTTTAGTAGAGAGGGGTTACTGTGACGTCAGACCTTAGTCGAGAGGGGTTACTCTGATGCCTGACCTTAGTCGAGAGGGGTTACTGTGATAACTAACCTTAGCAGAGAGGGGTTACTGTGAAGCCTGACCTTAGTCGAGAGGGGTTACTGTGATGCCAGACCTTAGTCGAGAGGGGTTACTGTGATGCCAGACCTTAGTCGAGAGGGGTTACTGTGACGCCTAACCTTAGTAGAGAGGGGTTACTGTGATGCCTGACCTTAGTAGAGAGGGGTTACTGTGACGCCTGACCTTAGTAGAGAAGGGTTACTGTGAAGCCTGACCTTAGTAGAGAGGGGTTACTGTGATGCCTGACCTTAGTCGAGAGGGGTTACTGTGATGCCTAACCTTAGTAGAGAGGGGTTACTGTGAAGCCTGACCTTAGTAGAGAGGGGTTACTGTGAAGCCTGACCTTAGTCGAGAGGGGTTACTGTGAAGCCTGACCTTAGTAGAGAGGGGTTACTGTGATGCCTGACCTTAGTAGAGAGGGGTTACTGTGATGCATGACCTTAGTAGAGAGGGTTTACTGTGATGCCTGACCTTAGTCGAGAGGGGTTACTGTGATGCATGACCTTAGTAGAGAGGGGTTACTGTGATGCCTGACCTTAGTCGAGAGGGGTTACTGTGACGTCAGACCTTAGTCGAGAGGGGTTACTGTGATGCCTAACCTTAGTAGAGAGGGGTTACTGTGATGCATGACCTTAGTAGAGAGGGGTTACTGTGATGCCTGACCTTAGTCGAGAGGGGTTACTGTGACGTCAGACCTTAGTCGAGAGGGGTTACTGTGACGTCAGACCTTAGTCGAGAGGGGTTACTGTGATGCCTAACCTTAGTAGAGAGGGTTTACTGTGATGCCTGACCTTAGTCTTTGACACACAGGGAAGCCAGGGGATTTTATTTCAATATCGGTGGCTTGCTTTACCTTCACAATGACCACAACACAACCCTCAAACTGAAATCTACACTGACCAAAAATATAAACGCAACATGCTACAATTTCAAAGATATTACTCAGTTACAGTTCATATAAGGAAATCAGTCATTTGAAATGAATTCATTAGGCCCTAATCTATGGATTTCACATGACTGGGAATACAGATATGCATCTGTTGGTAACAGATACCTTTAAAAAAAAGGTAGGGTCTTGGATCAGAAAACCAGTCAGCATCTGGTGTGACCACCATTTGCCTCATGCAGCGTGACATCTCCTTCAATAGAGTTGATCAGGCTGTTGATTGTGGCCTGTGGAATGTTGTCCCACTCCTCTTCAATTCCTGTGAGAAGTTGCTGGATATTGGCAGGAACTGGAACACGCTGTCGTACACGTCGATCCAGGGCATCCCAAACATGCTCAATGGGTGGCATGTCTGGTGAGCATGCAGGTCATGGAAGAACTGGGACAATTTTAGCTTCCAGTAGTTGTGTACTGATCCTTGTGACATGGGGCCGTGCATTATGCTGAAACATGAGGTGATGGCAGCAGATGAAAGGCACAACAATGGGCCTCAAGACCTCATCACGGTATTTCTGCGCATTCCAAGTGCCATCGACAAAATGCCATTGTTCATTGTCTGTAGCTTATGCCTGCCCATACCATAACCCCACCGCCACCATGGACACTCTGTTCACAATGTTGACATCAGCAAACAGCTTGCCCACAGTTTAAAATTGTATTTTACCAGGTAATTCTCATTTACACCAACAACATGGAGAATAGTTACATGGGAGAGGAGGGGGGTTGAATGAGCCAATTGGAAGCAGGGGATGTTTAAGTGGCAATGATGGTATGACGCCATACATGCTGTCTGCCAACTGCCCGGTACAGTTGAAACAAGGATTCATCCATGAAGAGCACACTTCTCCAGCGTGCCTGTAGCCACTGAAGTCAGTTACGATGCCGAACTGCAGTCAGGTCAAGACCCTGGTGAGGACAACGGGGCACTCAGATGTGCTTCCCCGAGACAGTTTCTGACAGTTTGTGCAGACATTCTCCAGTTGTGCAAACCCACAGTTTCATCAGCTGTCCAGGTTCCTGGCCTCAGACGATCCCGCAGGAGAAGAAGCCGGATGTGGAGTTCCTGGGCTGGCGGGGTTACACGTGGTCTTCGGTTGTAAGGCCGGGTTGGACGTACTGCCAAATTCACTAAAACAACATTGGAGGCGGCTTATGGTAGAGAAATTAGCATCCAATTCTCTGGCAATAGCTCTGGTGGACATACCTGCAGTCAATATTCCAATTGCACGTTCCATCAACATTTGAGAGATCTGTTGCATTGTGTTGTGTGACAAAACTGCACGTTTTAGAGTTGCCTTTTATTGTCCCCGGCACAAGGTGCACTTGTGTAGTGATCATGCTGTATAATCAGCTTCTTGATATGCCACACCTGTCAGGTGGATGGATTATCTTGGCAAAGGAAAAATACTCACTAACAGGGATCTAAACAAATTTGTGCACAAAATGTTAGAGAGAAAAGATTTTTTGTGCGTATTGAAAATTTCTGGGATCTTTTTATTTCCGCTCATGAAACATGGGACCAACACTTTACATGTTGCGTTTATATTTTTGTTCAGTATATACATTCGGACTGCCAGATGGTGAAGAGTGATTCATCACTCCAGAGAACACGTTTCCACTGCTCCAGAGTCCAATGACGGCGGGCTTTACATCCCTCAAGCCCGACGCTTGGCATTGCGCATGGTGATCTTAGGCTTGTGTGAGGCTGCTCGGCCATGGAAACCCATTTCATAAAGCTCCCGACGAACAGTACTTGTACTGACGTTGCTTCCAGAGGCACTCGGTAGTGAGTGTTCCAACCGAGGACAGACGATTTTTACGCGCTTCAGCACTCGGCGGTCCTGTGCGGCCTGCCACTTCGCGGCTGAGCCGTTTTTGCTCCTTGACGTTTCCACTTCACAATAAAAGCACTTTCAGTTGACTGTGGGCAGCTCTGGCAGGGCAGAAATTTGACTAACTGACTTGTTGGAAAGGTGGCATCTTATGACGGGGCCACGTTGAAAGTCACTGAGTACTTCAGTGAGGCCATTCTACTGCCAATGTTTGTCTATGGAGATTGCATGGCTGTGTGCTCGATTTTATCCACCTGTCAGCAACGGGTGTGGCTGAAATATCAGAATTGACACATTTGAAGGAGTGTCCACATCTTTTTGGCCATGTAGTGTATATCAAGACAAATACACACCACTTTATGCAAATTAGGAGTTTGATTTACTTTGTCCAACATGCAGGGATTGGGATTATCCTTTCACAGCCATGTACAACTGTCCTTAAACAAAAAAAAAACATTTTAAGTAATTTTGTTAAACTGCCTGCTACTCAGCCATAAAAGCTAGAATATGCATATAATTGGTAGATTTGGATAGAAAACATTCTGAAGTTTATAAAACTGTTTGAATGATGTCTGTGAGTATAACAGAACTCATATGGCAGGCAAAAACCTGGGACAAAATCTGAGGTTTGTAGTTTTTTAAGTCATTGCCTATCGAATATAGAGTGTGTATGGGGTCATATAGCACTTTCTAAGGCTTCCACTAGATATAAACAGTCTTTAGAACCTTGTTTGATGCTTCTACTGTGAAGGAGGGGGGAATGGGAGCTGAATGAGTCAGTCTGCCAGAGTGGCATGAGCTGACCACGCGCGTTCACTTGAGAGTTAGTGTAACAGTTTAACTTTAGTCCGTCCCCTCCCCCCGACCCGGGCGCAAACCAGGGACCCTCTGCACACATCAACAACAGTCACCCACTAAGCATCGTTACCCATCGCTCCACAAAAGCCGCGGCAAGGGGAACCACTACTCCAAGGTCTCAAAGCGAGTGACGTCACCTTTTGAAAGGCTATTAGCGCGCACCACCGCTAACTAGCTAGCCATTTCACATCGGTTACATTAGCTTGCGTTCCATTGCATTTCTACAGACAAAGGAATTCTCCGTTTGGAACATTATTGAAGATTTATGATAAAAACAACCTAAAGATTGATTCTATACTTCGTTTGACATGTTTCTACAAACTGTAATATGACTTTGTCTGAACTTTTGCTGGACTTGCCCGGATTGTGTATTGTGTACTAATTGTGGATTGTGTACTAAACGCGCAAACAAAAAGGAGGTATTTGGACATAAATGATGGACTTTATCGAACAAATCAAACATTTATTGTGGAACTGGGATTCCTGGGAGTGCATTCTGATGAAGATCATCAAAGGTAAGTGAATATTTATAATGCTATTTTTCTGTGACTTGGCTCTGACCTAACATAATCATTTGTTGTGCTTTTGTCGTAAAGCCTTTTTGAAATCGGACACTGTGGCTGGATTTACAAGAAGTGTATCTTTAAAATGGTGTAAAATACTTGTATGTTTGAGGAATTGTAATTATGGGATTTCTGTTGTTTTGAATTTGGCGCCCTGCAGTTTCACTGGCTGTTGATGAGGTGGGCGTCCCACATACCCTAGTGAGGTTAAACACACCTGGGTGTTTCCTCGTTGTGAAAGGAACAGGAACCTGTAAGTGGCTCCGTCAGTCACGGTCACGTATCCGTCAGTCACGGTCACGTATCCGTCAGTCACGGGCACGTATCCGTCAGTCACGGGCACGTATCCGTCAGTCACGGGCACGTATCCGTCAGTCACGGGCACGTATCCGTCAGTCACGGGCACGTATCCGTCAGTCACGGGCACGTATCCGTCAGTCACGGGCACGTATCCGTCAGTCACGGGCACGTATCCGTCAGTCACGGGCACGTATCCGTCAGTCAGAGTCACGTATCCGTCAGTCACAGGCACGTATCCGTCAGTCACAGCCACGTATCCGTCAGTCACAGTCACGTATCCGTCAGTCACAGTCACGTGTCCGTCCGCTACAGTCACGTATCCGTCAGTCACAGTCACGTATCCATCAGTCACAGTCACGTATCCATCAGAAGCAAATCAAACAACTCTATGTTATGGAGTCAAAGGTTGAAAAAAGGACAAGTTGGTTATCCTTAGGTTAAAGGTCAGCTGTGGTATATATTTCAATACTGTTCATTCATGGTGTTAAAATGTCCTGTTCATTCCTACTATACCCATGGCTTAGTTTCAAGCCTTTGATGTCTGGGTTGTGAATGACACTGCTGCACCCTCTCTGTTATGTTAGTCCAACATATGTAGGGTGGGAACAATATCCCCTCTTGTGCATGGAGGAATAAATTCAGCCTCTGGGTTCATTCAGCCTCTGGGTTCATTCAGCCTCTGGGTTCATTCAGCCTCTGTGAAAGACGACAGAGAGAGCGAGCGAGAGAGCGAGAGAGAGAGCGAGAGAGAGAGAGAAAGAGAGAGAGAGAGAGAGCGAGAGAGAGAGCGAGAGAGAGAGAGAGAGGAAGGAGCAGAGGACTGGGGGTTATTGTAATTAGTTGCACCTGTTTCCTTTAACGCGGCTCCGGTTTCACTCCTCAAACGCATGCAAATTACCCATCAAAGCCCCAGGCCGCAGCCTCTCTCCTCCTCTCCTCAATGGACCCTTTGTTGCCTCCAGAAGTGTGCAGCACAAGCAGAGCAGGCAAGGCCGTAGAGTACTGGAACTACAGCGAGTACATTACATGCAGGCCGTGGCGGCGTGACACAGAGACAACGTCGCGGCCGCCCCCCCGCCGTCCTAGCCACAACAATATTAAACGGGGAGAGTTCATGTGCAGACAGGGATTCTGCACATCGCAGCGCCATGGCCCCCATACGGACAGAGAACACGACATTTGCCTCATCTGTTAGTTAGGGGGTTGACTGAATATACTAGCCATCCACTAGTATATTCTCTATTCAGCGGCAACTTGAGAGAGAGAGCTGTAGCTAGCCATTTCCTTAAAGTTCAAACCCTGCTGCCAAATGTGAAGTAACAGTAGCCTTCTTCAGACCAGTCATTTATGAAAACAGGACAACTTGCTATTCTCTTCTGTTATGGTGATGACTCTACTTCAGCTGTTCAGACTGAATAATGCAACAGCACAGCCTAGTGGTAGAAAACAAGAGGTACTTCAATTGAAACTCTTCCTATATCTTCCTATTCACATATATGAGTCACTACTCTACTGTGCGTACGTACGGTTCATTAGTAATAACTGTCCTTCTTCAGTCATCTAAACATTCAACTTCGGAGGGAAGGACCTCATAAGCAATCGTAATATATGGTATCTATGTTCTCATTCTGTGTGATCAGATACTGGTCATCCACAGCAATAATATGCAGAGCAGCAGGTAGCCTAGTGGTTATTAAGAGAGTTGGACTAGTAACCAAAATGTCGCTGTTTCAAATCCCTGAGCTGACTAGGTGAAAAATCTGTCAATGTGCCCTTGAGCAAGGCACTTAACCCCTAATTGCTCCAGTAAGTCGCTGTAGATAAGATCATCTGCTAAATGACTAAAATATACAAATGTAAAATGAACAGAGTGTATATAAAAGGCATTCAAAGACACTTCACAGATGTTGTTTTGTCACACATCCTCATTTAAAAGAGGCCTTGATTGTTATTATCTGTTCATTATGGAATTCAATGAGAGAACAGGAGAGATGAGGAGGAGAGGAGGGGAGATGGGAGGAGTAGATGAGGGGATGGGAGGAGTAGATGAGGGGATGGGAGGAGGAGGAGGAGGAGTAGATGAGGGGATGGGAGGAGTAGAGGAGGAGTAGAGGAAGAGTAGATGAGGGGATGGGAGGAGGAGGAGGAGGAGTAGATGAGGGGATGGGAGGAGTAGAGGAGGGGAAGGGAGGAGGTCTGTGTACTGCTGGAGCATCACAAAGAGACAACAATGAGTGCTGAGGAGAGGGAATTAATAAATGAAACCATTATCTGCTCTGAAAATCTCATCAGCACTGCATCACGAGGGACACGGTTAAATTTCTCATTGCATCCATCTCTGATACAGAGTGATAGGACGATTGATACTGGGGCTCCGATGCGGTTTTCAAAGCACTACTGATTCAACACAATGTTGCAATGCTTGTATAAAAAGGAGCAATACCACGCCATGACGCAGTTGGAATGTCGGACATCAGACTACTTGTACCATCTGACAGGGGTAGAGCCCTCTGGACATCAGTCTACCATCTGACAGGAGTGGAGCCCTCTTTTGTAGACTACCTTCTGACAGGTGTAAAGACAACTGTTGTAGACTACCTTCTGACAGGTGTAGAGCCCTCTGTTGTAGACTACCTTCTGACAGGTGTAGAGCCCTCTGGACATCAGTCTATCATCTGACAGGTGTAGAGAAAAGTGGTCAGATGAAGCAGATGCTAAGCTACAGGACTGTTTTGCTAGCACAGACTGGAATATGTTCCGGTATTCCTCCAATGACATTGAGGAGTACACCACATCAGTCATTGGCTTCATCAATAAGTGCATCAATGACGTCGTCCCCACAGTGACCGTACGTACGTACATACCCCAACCAGAAGTCATGGATTACAGGCAACATCCGCACAGAGCTAAAGGCTAGAGCTGCCGCTTTCAAGGAGCGGGACTCCAACCCGGAAGCTTATAAGAAATCTCACTATGCCCTCCGACGAACCATCAAACAGGCAAAGTGTCAATACAGGACTAAGATCGAATCGTACTACACCGGCTCTGATGCTCGTCGGATGTGGCAGGCTTGCAAACCATTACAGACTACAAAGGGAAACACAGCCAAGAGCTGCCCAGTGACACGAGCCTACCAGACGAGCTAAACTACTTCTATGATCGCTTCAAGGCAAATAACACTGAAACAAGCATGAGAGCACCAGCTGTTCTGGAAGACTGTGTGATCACGCTCGCCGCAGCCGATGTGAGTAAGACCTTTGAACAGGTCAACATTCACAAGGCTGCAGGGTCAGAAGGATTACCAAGACGTGTACTGCAAACATGCGCTGACCAACTGGCAAGTGTCTTCACTGACATTTTCAACTTCTCCCTGTCCGAGTCTGTAATACCAACATGTTTTAAGCAGACCACCATAGTCCCTGTGCCCAAGAACACTAAGGTAAACTGCCTAAACGACTACCGAACCATAGCACTCACGTCTGTAGTCTTGAAGTGCTTCGAAAGCCTGGTCATGGCTCACATCAACACCATTATCCCAGAAACACTAGACCCACTCCAATTTGCATACCGCCTCAACAGATCCGCAGATGATGCAATCTCTATTGCACTCCACACTGTCCTTTCCCACCTGAACAAAAGGAACACCTATGTGAGAATGCTATTCATTGACTACAGCTCAGCGTTCAACACCGTAGTGCCCTCAAAGCTCGTCTGCAGACGAAAGTTCAAATCAGGAAGACAGGTCTGAATGTAATGGCTCGTCACTTTTTTATTAATCTTGTAAACACATAATTCACATCGCTTCCCATCTCACTCATCAGCATAGCCAGTATTTATAGGGTAGTACCATAATGTTACCTTATTAGCATAGCCGGTATTTATAGGGTAGTTCCATAATGTTACCTCATTAGCATAGCAGGTATTTATAGGGTAGTATCATAATGTTACCTCATTAGCATAATGTCACAGCTTTCCTCTTTAACTGTTATAGCAAGTGCTCGGAATACCATTCGCCTATTAATTAACAATCAGCCTATGAGCATGACAAGCCGATATATATTCCTGACCAGCAGATGTCACTAATGTGCACTGTGTTAAAAGCTTTGGGTAACGAACCGTTTTTCAGCACAATTTGGTGGAAGCACCAAAGGACAACAATTCCCAGGCTGACATTTGGCTATGTGCACTCAGCCCTGCCAGCTGATGGGAGAGGAGAGAGAGGGGGAGGGAGAGAGAAAGGGGAGGGAGAGACATATAAGGTGGTTGAGATTTTTATTTATTTTATTTATTTCACCTTTGTTTAACCAGGTAGGCAAATTGAGAACACGTTCTCATTTACAACTGCGACCTGGCCAAGATAAAGCAAAGCAGTTCGACACATACAACAACACATAGTTACACATGGAGTAAAACAAACATACAGTCAATAATACAGTGAAAAATAAGTCTATATACAATATGAGCAAGTGAGGTGAGATAAGGGAGGTGAAGGCAAACAAAATATATATATAAATAAATAAAAATATAAAAAGGCCATGGTGGCGAAGTAAATACAATATAGCAAGTAAAAAAAAAAAAAAAAAAAAAAAAGTAGAGTAGAGATAGTAGAGATAGAAAAAGTAGAGATAGAAATAATGGGGTGCAAAGGAGCAAAATAAATAAATAAATACAGTAGGTAAAGAGGTAGTTGTTTGGGCTAAATTATAGATGGGCTATGTACAGGTGCAGTAATCTATGAGCTGCTCTGACAGCTGGTGCTTAAAGCTAGTGAGGGAGATAAGTGTTTCCAGTTTCAGAGATTTTTGTAGTTCGTTCCAGTCATTGGCAGCAGAGAACTGGAAGGAGAGGCGGCCAAAGGAAGAATTGGTTTTGGGGGTGACCAGAGAGATATACCTGCTGGAGCGCGTGCTACAGGTAGGTGCTGCTATGGTGACCAGCGAGCTGAGATAAGGGGGGACTTTACCTAGCAGGGTCTTGTAGATGACCTGGAGCCAGTGGGTTTGGCGACGAGTATGAAGCGAGGGCCAGCCAACGAGAGTGTACAGGTCGCAGTGGTGGGTAGTATATGGGGCTTTGGTGACAAAACGGATGGCACTGTGATAGACTGCATCCAATTTATTGAGTAGGGTTTTGGAGGCTATTTTGTAAATGACATCACCGAAGTCGAGGATTGGTAGGATGGTCAGTTTTACAAGGGTATGTTTGGGAGCATGAGTGAAGGATGCTTTGTTGCGGAATAGGAAGCCAATTCTAGATTTAACTTTGGATTGGAGATGTTTGATGTGAGTCTGGAAGGAGAGTTTACAGTCTAACCAGACACCCTAGGTATTTGTAGTTTTCCACATATTCTAAGTCAGAGCCGTCCAGAGTAGTGATGTTGGACAGGCGGGCAGGTGCAGGCAGCGATCGGTTGAAGAGCATGCATTTAGTTTTACTTGTATTTAAGAGAAAATGGAGGCCACGGAAGGAGTGTTGTATGGCATTGAAGCTCGTCTGGATGGTTGTTAACAGTGTCCAAAGAAGGGCCAGAAGTATACAGAAAGGTGTCATCTGCGTAGAGGTGGATCAGAGACTCACCAGCAGCAAGAGCGACATCATTGATGTATACAGAGAAGAGAGTCGGTCCAAGAATTGAACCCTGTGGCACCCCCATAGAGACTGCCAGAGGCCCGGACAACAGACCCTCCGATTTGACACACTGAACTCGATCAGAGAAGTAGTTGGTGAACCAGGCGAGGCAATCATTATAGAAACCAAGGCTGTCGAGTCTGCCGATGAGGATGTGGTGATTGACAGAGTCAAAAGCCTTGGCCAGGTCAATGAATACGGCTGCACAGTATTGTTTCCTATCGATGGCGGTTAAGATATCGTTTATGACCTTGAGCGTGGCTGAGGTGCACCCATGACCAGCTCTGAAACCAGATTGCATAGCGGAGAAGGTATGGTGGGATAAAGAGAGGTTGAGAGAGAGAGAGAGAGGAAAATAAAAGAGAGTAAGAGAGAGGTTGAGATAGAGGGAGGAGTGAGAGAAATGGACAGAGAGAGGAAAAGAGAGAAAGAGGCAAAGAGAGAGAGAGGGGAAAAAAGAGAGAGGAGAAAAGAGAGAAAGAGGGGAAAAGAGAGGGGGAAAGAAAAGAGGGGAAAGAGAAAGAGAGAGGGGAAAAGAGAAAGAGAGGGGGAAAAGAGAGAGCTTCCCTTTTGTACTATGTGCACATAATATGACATTTGAAATGTCTTTATTCTTTTGGAACTTTGAGTGTAATGTTAATTATTTTTTTTATTTTTTTTCACTTTTGTTTATTATCAATTTAACTCACTTTGGCAATGTAAACATATGTTTCCCAAGCCCATTAAATTGAATTCAAATTGAATTGATAGATAGAGAGGGGGAGAGAGTGTCTTGATGCATTATTGTCCTGTTATTACAGCAAACGGGCTGATTCAATACCTTCATTCTGTTCAGAGTGTGTTGTTAGACTTGAACTTCTATTGAAAATAACCTTTTACATTGTGAATGTATACCTGACGTGTTGAGGGTGGACTATTGTACATCAAATCAAAGTTTATTTGTCACGTGCGCCGAATACAACAGGTGTGGACCTTACAGTGAAATGCTTACTTACAGGCTCTAACCAATAGTGCAAAAAAAGATATTAGGTGAACAATAGGTAGGTAAAGAAATAAAAACAACAGTAAAAAGACAGGCTATATACAGAAGCGAGGCTATAAAAAGTAGCGAGGCTATATACAGTAGCGAGGATATAAAAGTAGCGAGGCTATATACAGACTCCGGTTAGTCAGGCTGATTGAGGTAGTATGTACCTGTAGATATGGTTAAAGTGACAATGCGTATATGATGAACAGAGAGTAGCAGTAGCATAAAAGAGGGGTTGGCGGGTGGTGGGACACAATGCAGATAGCCCGGTTAGCCACTGTGCGGGAGCACTGGTTGGTCGGCCCAATTGATATAGATAAAACACAGTATTGTACATCATTGTAGAACGTTCAGAATATTCTGCATCCTGTCCCCGTCTTTCCCTCAGCTCTGCTCTTTACATTACTTTTAACTTCTTATGGCTGCAATCCCGTTAACGGGATGATATGACAACAGCCAGTGAAAGTGCAGGGCGCCAAATTCAAACAAAAGAAATCTCATAATTAAAATTCCTCAAACATACAAGTATTATACACCATTTGAAAGATAAACTTGTTGTTAATCCCACCACAGTGTCCGATTTCAAATAGGCTTTTCAGCGAAAGCACCACAAACGATAATGTTAGGTTGCCGCAAAATCACAGACAAACACAGTCATTTTTCCAGCCAAAGACAGGAGTCACAAAAAGCAGAAATAGAGATAAAATGAATCACTAACCTTTGATGATCTTCATCAGATGACACTCATAGGACTTCATGTTACACAATACATATATGTTTTGTTCGATAAAGTTAATATTTATATCCAAAAATCTCAGTTTACATTGGCGCCATGTTCAGAAATGCCTCCAAAATATCCGGAGAAATTGTAGAGAGCCACGTCAAATAACAGAAATACTCATCATAAACTTTGATGAAAGATACATGTTTTACATAGAATTAAAGATACACTTGTTCTTAATGCAACCGCTGTGTCAGATTTCAAAAAGCTTTACGGCAAAAGCACAATATTCAATAATCTGAGAACAGCATTCAGCCACAAAAGGAAGCCATACAGTTACCCGCCAAATTGTGCAGTCAACAAAACTCATAAAAAGCATTATAAATCTTCACTTACCTTCGCTGATCTTCATCGGAATGCACTCCCAGGACTCCCACAAGAAATATTCGTTTTGTTCGGTAATGTCCATCATTTATGTCCAAATAGCTATTTTTGTTAGCGTGTTTGGTAAACAAATCCAACGTCAGGAAGTGCGTTCACTAAAAGCAAAAGTTCCGTAACAGTCAGTAGAAACATGTCAAACGATGTATTGAATCAATCTTTAGAATGTTTATAACATAAATCTTGAATAACGTTCCAACTGGAGAATACCATTGACTTCAGATGTGCGATGGAACATAGCTCCCTCTCATGTGAACGCGCATGGTCAGAGCATGGCCAGGTCATGGTAGACCTGACTATTTCCTGTCTCCTTCGGCCCCACTTCACAGTAGAGGCATCAGACAAGGTTCTACAGACTGTTGATATCTAGTGGAAGCCGTAGGAAGTGCAAACTCATCCATATCCCACTGTTTGTTCAATAGGGACTGTGTTGAAAATCTACCAACCTCAGAATTCCCACTTCCTGTTTGGATTTTTTCTCAGGTTTTTGCCTGCAATATGAGTTCTGTTACATTCACAGACATCATTCAAACAGTTTTAGAAACTTCAGTCAGGCCAACTGTCACTAGCTGAATGAGGTCACTGTTTAGGAGCTAATTAACTAAAATAGGATCACGTATTCCATTAAGATCAATGGAAGGTATTTTCCAAATCACAGTAAACACTGTAATAGCAATCACGTTAGATTTCCGGGAGAAGTAACCTCGTTTTGTATCACTGGTTCAGTAAAGTTGTTTGTGAGAGGTGACATGCTGCTGTGAGATGGTCTTTAAAACTTCCTTTTTTTACAATAAGTAGCGAAATCATGGGAACAACCCATTTATGCCGTAAACCCTGGATTAAAATGGAGCTGTGTCATTATCCAATACCCTGAGAGTGCAGCAGCACAAATTATCCAAGACCAAGAAGATAACCTATTTATAGAGGTCTCCATTAGAGCCCAGAACCAATTGAGCTGTAATGGCTCAATCTGTATTCTTAATGGTGATACCCTATTCGTTTGTCCCATTCGGCTCTGCTCTGTACAGGTGCATTAATGAGGTCTGCTGGTTAACAGACCAGTGAACAGTTCCAGGGAAAGCAGACTAGCTTAGAGAATGAACAGGGTTGTGTAGTGGTTCAGTGGTTTCTTAGCGCCCTCTAGTGGCGCCCTTTAAGACTACAGTCAATTAAAAGGCCGTTTAAAACGGAACAAGTGCAAGCATTAAAATCTCAGCACACAGAATCAAATCAACTACAATATCAAGTCACCAGAACAAGTGTGGCTATTTACAGCATTCAGATTGATTAAATAAGAGACGGCTGTCCAAGAAGGCGATTACTCCTATTCATCTGTGACCGTTGAAGGGGTGGGGGAAATGGTGTTATTTTAACATTATATAAAACAAAACAAAACAAAGCAGTGTTTGTTATAAAACAAAAAAAGCTAAATAGCAAAGACTGTTAGATTAATATCACTATCATTAAATCACGCAAAAAAAACTATTCATCATTCAAAACACTGAAATAATAAAACTGCTGCCTCAAAATAAAATAAATCGGCAACATAAAAAAAAAACCCACAATGGAAACATTCACTTGTGTAGTTTTCCGTTCCCCTATTACCCTTCAGAGAACTCATCAGCTGACATCAATATACTGTAGAGAGTGTTTTTAATTGAGAAGCAGTAATTATCCTACTGGATCTAGTTAATGAACACAACCAACGCTCCATGTTGCCTACAGCTAAACTGGTAATTGAGTTTCTATTTTCTGAGACGGCTGGTCTGGCTCTTCTTGTGACTGTTCTACCCCCCCCCCCCCCAATCCGATTGGTTGGGGCCTCTGGTTGGGGCCTCTGTGTTGCTGGCCACACGGTGAGAGAATCTGATTGGTTGGGGCCTCTGGTTGGGGCCTCTGTGTTGCTGGCCACACGGTGAGAGAATCTGATTGGTTGGGGCCTCTGTGTTGGACGGGGACTGTTGGATCGTAAAAAGGCCTGAGGAGTAGGGACCACTGGCACGTTTCCCAAAGCTGGGTGAAGTTAGGTAGTCCCCTAGGTACAGATCTAGGATCAGCTTCCCCCTCCCACAATCCTAACCTTAACCATTAGTGTGGAAAATGCAAAACTGACCCAAGATCAGGATGTAGTGACAACTTCACCCTACACCTATCCCCCCTGGGGGTGGCACAGACGGTGCAAGAGGTGTCACCAATCCCTTCTTCAGGAGACCATCTTACCCCAGAGTATACTGATAATATTCAAGGCTATTGTTAATAACAGCCCTATGGTTTGTTAGGCTTTATTTCCTATGACATTGGTGTGAATTCATAGGACGACTACTGTTTCCATAGTGATTAAATAAGGCTCTTGTTACAGTTGGATGTTCTGTCACGTTTCCAGTGCAGCATCCTCTCTTGTTACAGTTACATTTCCAGTGCAGCATCCTCTCTTGTTACAGTTGTCACGTTTCCAGTGCAGCATC
Organism: Salvelinus alpinus; assembly: GCF_045679555.1. Taxonomy (NCBI): domain Eukaryota; kingdom Metazoa; phylum Chordata; class Actinopteri; order Salmoniformes; family Salmonidae; genus Salvelinus; species Salvelinus alpinus. The sequence goes on from NC_092101.1 coordinate 49,531,959, forward strand.
CTCTCTTGTTACAGTTACATTTCCAGTGCAGCATCCTCTCTTGTTACAGTTGTTACATTTCCAGTGCAGCATCCTCTCTTGTTACAGTTGTTACATTTCCAGTGCAGCATCCTCTCTTGTTACAGTTACATTTCCAGTGCAGCATCCTCTCTTGTTACAGTTGTTACATTTCCAGTGCAGCATCCTCTCTTGTTACAGTTACATTTCCAGTGCAGCATCCTCTCTCGTTACAGTTGTTACATTTCCAGTGCAGCATCCTCTCTTGTTACAGTTGTTACATTTCCAGTGCAGCATCCTCTCTCGTTACAGTTGTTACATTTCCAGTGCAGCATCCTCTCTTGTTACAGTTGTTACATTTCCAGTGCAGCATCCTCTCTCGTTACAGTTGTTACATTTCCAGTGCAGCATCCTCTCTTGTTACAGTTGTCACGTTTCCAGTGCAGCATCCTCTCTTGTTACAGTTGTTACATTTCCAGTGCAGCATCCTCTCTCGTTACAGTTGTTACATTTCCAGTGCAGCATCCTCTCTCGTTACAGTTGTCACGTTTCCAGTGCAGCATCCTCTCTTTAAGCTTATGATTTAGAGTTATTTGATTGACAGCATCACTTCTACAGCACCACAGAGGAAGAGGCACTGACTGTGTGTTATTTACTAGCTAGCTTGCTGTTGGATTTTTTTTTTTATTATCAAGATGTCAATCTGTTCAAAACAACAGTGGTTTAAAAAGACAATGCCACTTTTTATTTGTGGGATATCGCTTTTCAACAGGAAAAGTTCAACAAGAGAATGTCTTTAATTAATCTAAGTTTACACTTCAAAACAGAAGACCAGCGGAGAATGTGAAACAGTTTATGTATTTATTTCAAATGTTTTAGGTTGTTTACAATAAGAAATTTATATGAAAAAACAAAACCAAAAAAAACGGTATACTGACAGTTGAACAGATAATTGTGTCAAATGAACGAGCACAACACATTCAGGAACGAAAAGTGAAGGGGAAAGAGGACATGGGATATCAAAAAGTGGCTTAGGAGTCTTGTATAAATATGCATCCCAAATTACACCCTAGTCCCTATGTAGTGCACTACTTTCCCCCAGGGCCCTATGGGGCAGTGGTGCGCAGTAGTGCACTAAACAGGGAATAGGGTGTAATTTGGGATGCATATTTATACAAGACTCCTAAGCCACTTTTTGGGAAACTAAAATAATGACATGATGAAGGCACTATCAAGGATGTGTTTCTCTTCTTAGCGTAGCTCGCTCCCTAACGAGCGTGACCCTGTTACCCCCCAAAAAAAACATTCTTAGGCATAAAACATGTGACTAGACGGTCCCGATTTGCACCTTTCCCCACGGGACAGACACTTCCATGTCTGTAGATTTGTAAGGTGTATGCAACACGGTGGACGATATACCATCGCTTATACCTAGCCAGACCTTTCTGATCTGCAAACACTAAAAGGGTTAGGGCCAAGGGAGAGGGGTAGAGAGCAATTTGGGACTGGCTGGGGTAAAAATAATAATAACAATAATTTAAAAGAAAAGTGTTATTTCTGGTAAATGTTGATCACACACTGTTGAGTCATAGCGACACAGTGCTGCTGCGTTCACACACTAAACCCTTGTGCTAAAAACACGTTCGTTATCCAGACAACTCCAACACACTGATGAATGAAACACATTTGGAATGTGTGGTGGTTAAAAATGGGAGGAACTTCAGGTCGATAGTACAGAATGGAGATTATTTTAACAAATCTGAGAATGTTTTCTCAGTGGGCTACAAATTACTAGATGTTATGTTAGAGAGACACAAAAAAAGGTACAATGTTCAGGGAAGTTCTCCCAACCGTTTGGTCCAGTACATCAGATATGTTGTGTATAAATACACTGTGTACTGTGGTTTCATGTGTTCACTCTGTAAACTGCTAACAATGGATCTAAATATACAATCGTGGCCAAAAGTTTGACAAATATTAATTTCCACAAAGTTTGCTGCTTCAGTGTCTTTAGATATTTTTGTCAGATGTTACTATGGAATACTGAAGTATAATTACAAGCATTTCATACGTGTCAAAGGCTTTTATTGACAATTACATGAAGTTGATGCAAAGAGTTCATATTTGCAGTGTTGACCCTTCTTTTTCAAGACCTCTGCAATCTGCCTTGGCATGCTGTCAATGAACTTCTGGGCCACATCCTGACTGATGGCAGCCGATTCTTGCATAATCAATGCTTGGAGTTTGTCAGATTTTGTGGGTTGTTTGTTTGTCCACCCGCCTCTTGAGGATTGACCACAAGTTCTCAAAGGGATTAAGGTCTGGGGAGTTTCCTGGCCATGGACCCAAAATATCAATATTTTAATCCCCGATCCACTTAGTTATCACTTTTGCCTTATGGCAAAGTGCTCCATCATGCCCTAAAAGGCATTGTTCGTCACCAAACTGTTCCTGGATGGTTGGGAGACGTTGCTCTCGGAGGATGTGTTGGTACCATTCTTTATTCATGGCTGTGTTCTTAGGCAAAATTGTGAGTGAGCCCACACCCTTGGCTGAGAAGCAAACCCACACATGAATGGTCTCAGGATGTTTTACTGTTGGCATGACACAGGACTGATGATAGCGCTCACCTTGTCTTCTCCGGACAAGCTTTTTTTCGGATGCTCCAAACAATCGGAAAGGGGATTCAGAGAAAATGACTTTACCCAGGTCCTCAGCAGTCCAATCCCTGTACCTTTTTCAGAATATCAGTCTGTCCCTGATGTTTTTCCTGGAGAGGTGGCTTCTTTGCTGCCCTTCTTGACACCAGGCAATCCTCCAAAAGTCTTTGCTTCACTGTGCGTGCAGATGCACTCACACCTGCCTGCTGCCATTCCTGAGCAAGCTCTGTACTGGTGGTGCCCCGATCCCGCAGCTGAATCAACTTTAGGAGACGGTCATGGCGCTTGCTGGACTTTCTTGGGCGCCCTGAAGCCTTCTTCACAACAATTGAACCGCTCTCCTTGAAGTTCTTGATGATCCGATAAATGGTTGATTTAGGTGCAATCTTACTGGCTAAAATATCCTTGCCTGTGAAGCCCTTTTTGTGCAAAGTAATGATGACGGCACGTGTTTCCTTGCAGGTAACCATGGATGACAGAGGAAGAACAATGATTCCAAGCACCACCCTCCTTTTGAAGCTTGCAGTCTGTTATTCGAACTCAATCAACATGACAGGGTGATCTCCAGCCTTGTCCTCGTCATCACTCACACCTGTGTTAACGAGAGAATCACTGACATGATGTCACCTGGTCCTTTTGTGTCAGGGCTGAAATGCAGTGGAAATGTTTTTGGGAGATTCAGTTCATTTGCATGGCAAAGAGGGACTTTGCAATTAATTGCAATTCATCTGATCACTCTTCGTAACATTCTGGAGTATATGCAAATTGCCATCATACAAACTGAGGCAGCAGACTGAAAATTAATATTTGTGTCATTCTCAACTTTTGGCCACAACTGTACACACACAATGTAGATGAACAGCCCTTAACACACACAGTGCTAGCAGCATCACACGGAGCTGGAGCCACTCAGCATCACACTGAGCTGGAGCCCCTCAGCATCACACTGAGCTGGAGCCACTCAGCATCACACTGAGCTGGAGCCCCTCAGCATCACACTGAGCTGGAGCCCCTCAGCATCACACTGAGCTGGAGCCCCTCAGCATCACACTGAGCTGGAGCCCCTCAGCATCACACTGAGCTGGAGCCACTCAGCATCACACTGAGCTGGAGCCACTCAGCATCACACTGAGCTGGAGCCACTCAGCATCACACTGAGCTGGAGCCCCTCAGCATCACACTGAGCTGGAGCCCCTCAGCATCACACTGAGCTGGAGCCCCTCAGCATCACACTGAGCTGGAGCCACTCAGCATCACACTGAGCTGGAGCCACTCAGCATCACACTGAGCTGGAGCCCCTCAGCATCACACTGAGCTGGAGCCCCTCAGCATCACACTGAGCTGGAGCCACTCAGCATCACACTGAGCTGGAGCCACTCAGCATCACACTGAGCTGGAGCCACTCAGCATCACACTGAGCTGGAGCCACTCAGCATCACACTGAGCTGGAGCCACCCTTTCCTCCTTGTAAGTACAGTACCTCCCTTTCACAGCCTACTGTCCTTCTGACACTTTGATCTGAAGTTATGTACTACAGATCAAACGTCCGAATTTCTGACATACTTCCGTTTTCTTTTTAATTGACCTTCTCATATGTTGTTTGATAAAAACAACGAAACGTAAAATAGACAAAAGCTTTTGCTGGGCGTCTTCCGATGTGGTTGTGGTTGGGCAGCCATTTTGAGTTGGAGCCTGAAGACCACAAGGCAGGTCCCCAGTGGAGGGGGGGCTTATTGACCTCTGACCTGCGTGTATATATGGGCCCTGATGAATCCGCCATGCCGGATCTGGTTTTAATAACCTGTAGAAGTGACAAGCTACAGAGAAGTACAGGACACCATGTTGGATCTGGCTTCAATAACCTGTAGAAGTGACAAGCTACAGAGAAGTACAGAACACCATGTTGGATCTGGCTTCAATAACCTGTAGAAGTGACCAGCTACAGAGAAGTACAGAACACCATGTTGGATCTGGCTTCAATAACCTGTAGAAGTGACAAGCTACAGAGAAGTACAGAACACCATGTTGGATCTGGCTTCAATAACCTGTAGAAGTGACCAGCTACAGAGAAGTACATGACACCATGTTGGATCTGGCTTAAATAACCTGTTGAAGTGACCAGCTACAGAGAAGTACAGAACACCATGTTGGATCTGGCTTCAATAACCTGTAGAAGTGACCAGCTACAGAGAAGTACAGGACACCATGTTGGATCTGGCTTAAATAACCTGTTGAAGTGAACAGCTACAGAGAAGTACCCAGACCCCATCAACATCCCCCATGGCCTGATATTAACCCAAACCTCATCAACATCCCCCTGGCCTGTTGTTAGCCCAGACCTCATCAACATCCCCCTGGCCTGATGTTAACCCAAACCTCATCAACATCCCCCTGGCCTGTTGTTAGCCCAGACCTCATCAACATCCCCCTGGCCTGATGTTAACCCAGACCTCATCAACATCCCCCTGGCCTGATGTTACCCCAGACCTCATCAACATCCCCTTGGCCTGATGTTAACCCAGACCTCATCAACATCCCCCTGGCCTGATGTTAACCCAGACCTCATCAACATCCCCTTGGCCTGATGTTAACCCAGACCTCATCAACATCCCCCTGGCCTGATGTTAACCCAGACCTCATCAACATCCCCCTGGCCTGATGTTAACCCAGACCTCATCAACATCCCCCTGGCCTGATGTTACCCCAGACCTCATCAACATCCCCCTGGCCTGATGTTACCCCAGACCTCATCAACATCCCCTTGGCCTGATGTTAACCCAGACCTCATCAACATCCCCCTGGCCTGATGTTAACCCAGACCTCATCAACATCCCCTTGGCCTGATGTTAACCCAGACCTCATCAACATCCCCCTGGCCTGATGTTAACCCAGACCTCATCAACATCCCCTTGGCCTGATGTTAACCCAGACCTCATCAACATCCCCTTGGCCTGATGTTAGCCCAGACCTCATCAACATCCCCCTGGCCTGATGTTAACCCAGACCTCATCAACATCCCCCTGGCCTGATGTTAACCCAGACCTCATCAACATCCCCCTGGCCTGCTATTAGCCCAGACCTCATCAACATCCCCCATGGTCTGATGTTAACCCAGTTTCACCCTAGTTCACTTTGGGGTAGATTTTCTCATAGAAGAAGTTCTGGGCCAGCAGGTAGAGTTCCCCGTCCTTCTCCCGGACGGCGTGGGCTCTGATAAACTGGAACTGCTCCAGGGCAAACTCATAGAACTCGTTCTCCATCTTCCATATGTGGGACTGCTGCAGCTTGGCGATGGACTCCTTGGTGGGCGGCTTCTTCTCTGTGGTCTTACGCAGGTGGGACTTCTTACCTGGGAGCACACGGGGACAGGAGAGGATCGGTTAGGGTCTACAGTGGTATTGCAGCACAGTACTTTGATTATTTTGATTCAAAGCCATGAATGAGTGAGTCAACTCAGCTTTATATAGGTGCTGAGGCTATATGACTGTGCCATCAACTTGACAATATATAAACGATATTTGGAGATTATTCAGATTACAAATCGCTGACTTTTGTTTTTTTGAAAAGTAAATGAAGGCCAAAACATTTATTTCTGTTTTTAGAGGGAGAGAAACGCTGGGCCAATTGTTCGCCACCCTATGGGACTCCCAATCAAGGTCGGATGTGGTGACGCAGGGTACCGTACTAAACCACAAATTACCTCTAAGTCCCGCAGCATAATCGCAAAACTTTTAGTGGAGCAACCACTGTATCTATCCAACAGGCTACTCCTTCACTTGGTCTGCCCAAGTGTACTAAATAGGAGATTAGTCTGCCCAAGTGCCCTAAATAGTAGGTTATTCTTCCCATGTGTACTAAATGCTGTTACCAGGAAAAGAGCAGAGCTGCAGACCAGGGTCTGTCCGGAGGACATGGTACCACAGAGACAAGGCTAGAACACTGACAGGGTTTATCTGCTGAGGTTAAGTGAGAGGAACCAGGATACGTGATGTGCCAGTACAGTACCTGTTTTGTAGAGGCCAGTGGCACCCTTGAAGAAGCGTGGCAGGGCTGCCTCCAGCATCATGATAAAGTCCTCCAGCTCCTCTGTCACCCCTACTAGTAGATATTCATTCAGCAGGTTATACTTGGCCTGATCCAGCGCCCACCTGCTGCCCACGTTCCTATAGTACACATACACACAACATACAGTTCACACCATGGTAATTACATATAGAAAACTAATTTAATAGGATGTATCTGTGGTTTACACACGGTTTAATGACGACAAATTACTTAAATCATTACGTCATCAATGTGTTCTGATTACTAACACATTGACCAAAGTTCCCTAGGCCCCAGCCGGTGCAATGGGGATAAGTGGGTCAGCGCTGGCAGCCATCTTGGCACCCACCCGGCACTGGCAGCCATCTTGGCACCCACCCAGCGCTGGCAGCCATCTTGGCACCCACCCGGCGCTGGCAGCCATCTTGGCACCCACCCGGCGCTGGCAGCCATCTTGGCACCCACCCGGCACTGGCAGCCATCTTGGCACCCACCCGGCACTGGCAGCCATCTTGGCACCCACCCGGCACTGGCAGCCATCTTGGCACCCACCCGGCACTGGCAGCCATCTTGGTACCCACCCAGCGCTGGCAGCCATCTTGGCACCCACCCAGCACTGGACTGGCAGCCTACTTGGCACCCACCCGGCACTGGCAGCCATCTTGGTACCCACCCAGCACTGGTAGCCTTGTTGGCACCCAACCAGCACTGGCAGCCATCTTGGTACCCACCAGCACTCTGAGTAGTGTCCGCAGAAGAATGGGATCTGGAGCCAAAGCTTCTCAGAGGCACAGTCAGAACCACCTGCTGACACACACTCATCAAAGGTCTAAAACAAACACACACACACACACACACACGTCAGAAATAGAGCTTGATATACACTCACTAGGGCGATAAGAAATGTTAAAACACCATTGAAAACCAGTATGTTACTGTGTAACTTATATGTAAACAACAATACCTTTTTGTCGCCTTGTTTTCTCCGTCGAAGGCCGGGCCTGTAGTCATCTCCAAACCTCAGGAAGTAGTAGTATGATACGAGGCGTTGGATAGGGTCCCGGACCACGTTGATGTAAACGGGTTTACCTCTCACCCCATACCTAATCAGAGGGCAAAATAGTTAGGAGTATACCTAAACACAATAGTTAGGAATATACCTGTACCTAATCACAATAGTTAGGAGTATACCTGTCCCTAATCACAATAGTTAGGAATATACCTGTACCTAATCACAATAGTTAGGAGTATACCTGTCCCTAATCACAATAGTTAGGAATATACCTGTACCTAATCACAATAGCCAGCAGCATACCACCCTGCATACCACTGCTGGCTTGCGTCTGAAGCTAAGCAGGGTTGGTCCTGGTCAGTCCCTGGATGGGAGACCAGGTGCTGCTGGAAGTGGTGTTGGAGGGCCAGTAGGAGGCACTCTTTCCTCTGGTCTTAACAAAGATCCCAATGCCCCAGGGCAGTGATTGGGGACACTGCTCTGTGTAGGGTGCCGTCTTTCGGATGGGACGTTAAACGGGTGTCCTGACTCTCTGAGGTCATTAAAGATCCCATGGCACTTATCGTAAGAGTAGGGGTGTTAACCCCGGTGTCCTGGCTAAATTCCCAATCTGGCCCTCAACCATCACGGTCACCTAATAATCCCCAGTTTACAATTGGCTCATTCATCCCCCTCCTCTCCCCTGTAACTATTCCCCAGGTCGTTGCTGCAAATGAGAACGTGTTCTCAGTCAACATAACGGTAAAATAAAATAAAAAATAGTTAGGAATATACCTGTACCTAATCACAATAGTTAGGAATATACCTGTCCCTAATCACAATATTTAGGAATATACCTGTACCTAATCACAATATTTAGGAATATAACTAATCACAATAGTTAGGAATATATTTGTCCCTAATCTCAATAGTTAGGAATATACGGTGCATCCGGAAAGTAATAAGATCCCTACACTTAACCCACATTATTACGTAACAGCCTTATTCTAAATATGATTAAATAGTGACTACACACATCAATCTACACACAATATACCATAATGACAAAGCAAATGAAATGTTTGAAAAAGTATTAAAAATAAAAACTGAAATATGACATTTCGGGTAAGTATTCAGACCCTTTACTCAGTACTTTGTTGAAGCACCTTTGGCAGCGATTATAGCATCGAGGAGTGATGGTTGCTGATAATGGGCCTATGTAGATATTCTATTTTTTTTCCTTTCTTTTTTTAATCTGCCGTTTCCATCTACAATAGTCATTTACAACATTAACCATGTCTACACTTTATTTCTGATCAATTTTATGTTATTTTAAATGGACATTTTTTTTGTTGCTTTTCTTTAAAAAACAAGGACATTTCTAAGTGACCCCAAACTTTTGAACAGTAGTGTACCTGTCCCTAATGACAATAGTTAGGGGAACACCTAATGACAATAGTTAGAAGTGAACTGCTAAAAGAATAGCTGAACTTCTTTGGTGCTTTTGATTCACGCCCAATGCATTTCACAAATACAGGACTAGTTCCACTTTCAGCCACATGGTGGCAGTAGACGTTTTGAGAAGATGAAGAGCAAAGATAACCACACAGTAGGAGAAGTATACAAGCGATGAGAACAGTAAAAAAAACAATCTACATTAGTAACTAAATAAATAAATAAAAAGCACCAAGTCAAGACCTTCCTCATGTGTCATATAAAATGTGTTTGTTACTCATCTGGATATCAGTTAAGTAAAGATTGTAATGGAGCGTTTTACTTGGAGAAGTCCAGGAAAGCCACATGTCCGTGGTAGAACCCGGGCTTCATCTCTCTCCAAGACGTCACGTTACGGACAAAGCGCACCTGGAAGCACAAATCAAGAGTCCTAATCGCACAAGCTGATTAGTTTGTTATCTATGTCGTCTACACATGTCTGACACAGACATCAGGACAAGTACATTAGAGTGGCAGGTAGCCTAGTGGTTAGAGCGTTGGACTAGTAACCGTAAGGTTACAAGATTGAATCACCGAACTGACGAGGTAAAAATCTGTTGTTCTGCCACTGAACAAGGCAGTTAACCCGCTGTTCCTAGGCCGTCATTGAAAATAAGAATTTGTTCTTAACTGACCTGCCTACTTAAATAAAGATAAAATAAAAAAACAAAAATGAGACAGACAGACGTCTAACAACTTCCCTCTTGTCCCCATTAACATCTTCTTCTTCTTCAAACTGAAACGTTTTGTTAAACGTTCCTATTCCTTATTTTGGGGTAACACTCTTATCCAAAAGAGATACATTTAAAAAGAACATCAAACATTGAATTGTATTTACACTACAGTCCCTTGTGGCTACGAGTTTCTCTCATCTATCTAGGTGACATTTAACAACGCTCAGATTCTCCCCACCCATGTCGTATCGTCTGCACAGGGAAGAGACTGCTGTGAGAACAGACAGGTTATTACCTTGGCAGAGCAGAGGACAGAACTAACACTATCACGGCTCTAGCCAGAGGCTCCAAGGCATTCCTCCTGCTCGCTCTCCGTGTTCTCAACAGGAGTCACAGTGACAGTCAGGAATACAAATGCACACAGCCAGACCAGACTAAACACGTCAGGGCTGTGAGGACGCAGCCAGACTGTTTCTCTGACCAGGTGCTTGATGAGGCAATACTGTTTCTCTGACCAGGTGCTTGATGAGGCAATACAAGGGTCAATATGTGCAGGAGGGGTAAAGAGACAGATTTGTATTCAGGTTTCCCAACAAATCCTTAAATTAGTACTGTAGTGGCTCCTAGAAAATTCTCTTTTTTAAATGGATTCAAAAAGACGTTTGTGAAAGTACATGCCGAATTCCTTACCTTCCAAATCATGCTGACATCATTCTATTACATACGACTCTGTTAAACACCCCCTCCTTAACACCCCCCTTGCTCAACACCCCCCTTGCTCAACACCCCCCTTGCTCAACACCCCCCTTGCTCAACACCCCCCTTGCTCAACACCCCCCTTGCTCAACACCCCCCTTGCTCAACACCCCCCTTGCTCAACACCCCCCTTGCTCAACTCCCCCTTGCTCAACACCCCCTTGCTCAACACCCCCTTGCTCAACACCCCCTTGCTCAACACCCCCTTGCTCAACACCCCCTTGCTCAACACCCCCTGCTCAACACCCCCTGCTCAACACCTCCTGCTCAACACCCCCTGCTCAACACCCCCTGCTCAACACCCCCTGCTTAACACCCCCTGCTTAACACCCCCTGCTTAACACCCCCTGCTACTAAATGCTTCTCGTTGGAGGATCGTTTATAAAGTGGCAGGTGTCAGCTATGTTCTCACCTGGTCTTGTAAGGACATGACAGGATTGTTCTTGGTGGTGTTGATGTGCAAAACGTGGAAGTGGTTCTTTCCACAAAGGTCGTAGGCGATGTTGGTGAACGACGTGCTCGCCGTCTTGGGCACTCTATTATATATGATAACCACGTCCTCTGCTTCAGCCAGCGGCGGCGTGTCCCGTACGCCATCTTGGGTGTGGCGCTGCTCTACCTCCCTCACCTCGTGTCTGGCGATGGTACGCTCTTATAGGAGGGAGACAAGAGGAAGGTCAGGTTCACACGCAGAAAAGATTTATTGTGCCAACATTAGGCAATGGTCGTTAGCAATACAATGATCTGGTTTCACAATAAATAGGGGCTTCTGGGGGACTAAAGGATGAAGACAGAGCGTGCTGCTGGATAGACTGGAGAGTCACAGTGTACCAGCAGGGGGAGCAGGGGGGGCCTCAGGACGTGTACACAATAGCCTTCCATCTTCTATGACAAGTGCCTCCTGATAAACAGGCTATAGTCAATTACTTGGCCCAGTGTTTTTCGCTGAAGGTGTGATAGAGAGGGGGGGATAGAGAGAGAGAGAGGGGGGGGGATAGAGAGAGAGAGAGGGGGGGATAGAGAGAGGGGGGGATAGAGAGAGATAGAGAGGGGGGGATAGAGAGAGAGAGAGGGGGGGATAGAGAGAGAGAGGGGGGGATAGAGAGAGAGAGAGGGGGGGATAGAGAGAGGGGGGGATAGAGAGAGAGAGAGGGGGGGATAGAGAGAGAGAGAGGGGGGGATAGAGAGAGAGGGGGGGGGGATAGAGAGAGAGAGAGGGGGGGGGATAGAGAGAGAGAGAGGGGGGGGATAGAGAGAGAGAGGGGGGGATAGAGAGAGAGAGAGGGGGGGGGATAGAGAGAGAGAGGGGGGGATAGAGAGAGAGAGGGGGATAGAGAGAGAGAGGGGGATAGAGAGAGAGAGGGGGATAGAGAGAGAGAGGGGGGGATAGAGAGAGAGAGGGGGGGATAGAGAGAGAGAGGGGGGGATAGAGAGAGAGAGGGGGGGATAGAGAGAGAGAGGGGGGATAGAGAGAGAGAGGGGGGGATAGAGAGAGAGAGGGGGGGATAGAGAGAGAGAGGGGGGGATAGAGAGAGAGAGGGGGATAGAGAGAGAGAGGGGGATAGAGAGAGAGAGGAGGGTAGAGAGAGAGAGGGGGTAGAGAGAGGGGGGGTAGAGAGAGTACAGGACAGGCATGTTTTAACAACGACAACACAGACAGGACTGTTCACACGTTCCGCTGGTGGCTGGCCCCTGTACAAACTAACGGTGTAATTACACAAAGCTGGTAATTGACCCATCCTTCCTCTACAGTAAATAGATGCCCACTGGTGCATAAAATAACTAGGTTCCATTATTGATCACAGCGTCACAAGGCACCATACATCAACCTGGGAGCCGCCTGGATGTGAAGCTAGTCTCTCTGTTAAGAGCTGTCTAAGACCAAGGTCTCCATCATCCTGTAACAGAGGATAGTTGTTTCAGTTCGCACCACAGCCGTCTGAAACCTGAGGGGTCTAAACTATTTCTGTATCACCAGCTGGTCATGGTAGCAAAATCAGTCCGAGGGTAGGAGGGCTGGAAAACTGCCACATCAAAATAACTGCTCTCTCCTCTCTCTAACACATTGTAAATTAGATCATACTGGGTCATGATGCTAGCAGGCAGTCTGAACACACTGCAGAAGGCTCAGAAGTTCAGAAACGGCTGCTGCTGTCTAGTCTGTCCTCCACAGTCCCAAGTCCCCAGGCTCCGTTCAGGCTCAACTCAGCTCCTGCCTCCCACTCTGCTTGTTTGCATACTCACTGTTTCACTACTCAAACTACACTGTCCACACTCTGCACTACTCTCCAAACGGCACTCTCTGCACTACACAATGCAGTGCACTACTCTCCAAACTGCACTCTCTGCACTACACGATGTAGTGCACTACTCTCCAAACTGCACTCTCTGCACTACACTCTCCAAACTACACTGCACTACAAACTGCATGCAGGCATTGAGAATAACTGCTCTGTTCTCTGAAAATCAAACATTTTGAGAATAACTGCTCATCAGGCCAGCGAGCTGAGCACCGCACGTCTTCGCTCGTTAGCGTGGCTTAATTATCTAAAACAAACCTGCCCCTTCGCAGCGCACAAACCGGTTTCCATGTGATTAAGCCTTTGATGAAAACATTGAAGAGAGGAGGCGTAATTACAAGTGAAGTTTGTTTCCATTGTCCCAGTCTGATGGAAGTTAATTACAGGTATGGCCTTGTCAGTGTGTGTGCACAGTTTTTCTCCTAGGATTATTTTTCAGCAGCGTTGGCAAGTGTGTTTGGGGTGCTTCTGTTGCTTAGAGCACAGTCATCCGGTGGGCATCCTGCCGGCATCCTGCTGGCGGGCCTCTTTTAGGGTAATTTCACCAATTCAGTGCCTTTTGAGAAGTGTAACTTGGTCAAAAAAAAACAAAAAAACATTTGATTTGATCTAATTTTAACATTGTCATAAAGAACAGATGTTCAACTTCATAAAAACATGGTTTCCCATCTCAAGATGTTAAATAAAAATAGTAAGTGCCTATTAAGTGCCAAATAAAGTAACAGGGTGGACAATTTCTACTTAAATCAGCCATGAATCCCCTTGTGACAGGGGGAATGGAAGCTTGTTATGTGCATCAGGGAGTGGCAAGTGAATGCAAGCTGCACTAAAACATTGAAATTGTTCAAACATTTCTAGTCTTTCTATCTATGGGTAACGCGGTTGGACGTGTTCTGCTCGACCCACTCAGTTTCCTGGAACCAGAACACCTGATTTTACTGTATGACTTGACTATTTGGATGTTCAATGTTTCTTTGGAAAAACATATATAAAAAAATATTTTAAAATGAATAGTTTCACCATATATTAAAAACAAGAATTCAGTTCATGTAACAGGGTTGACCTTAAATGCGGGATAGACATAAAACGAATCATTAATCTCAATAAATAAATGAATCATTAAATCACATGAAATAAATGAATCATTAAATCTCATGAAATAAATGATTCATTAAATCACATTAAATAAATAATAATCTTCAAAACTGACTGTCAAAGCAACAAAGATAACTAGGTCTTTACAAATGTTGGGGTTAACTGGGTTAAAATTTTCCAACAAGTCACAGAGGGTAGACGGAGGGAAATGTCAAATTGCAAAAATTGTCACTTTAGCAAAGTCTTTATTCATATACAAATCTGATTTATTGAATTCTCCATATGGTCTATATTAAAAAGGGCACGTGATTTAATATAACCAGCTTTTAAAATTATATATTGGTGCAATTTCTACTTAAAATATTAAAAGGCACTCTTTTGTTAAAATGACCCATCTGTTGTACTACCACCAGCGTTCCAACGACACAAACACCAGCGTTCCAACGACACAAACACCAGCGTTCCAAGGACACAAACACCAGTGTTCCAAGGGCACAAACACCAGCGTTCCAGGGACACAAACACCAGCGTTCCAGGGACACAAACACCAGCGTTCCAAGGACACAAACACCAGCGTTCCAGGGACACAAACACCAGCGTTCCAAGGACACAAACACCAGCGTTCCAGGGACACAAACACCAGCGTTCCAGGGACACAAACACCAGCGTTCCAGGGACACAAAAACCAGCGTTCCAGGGACACAAACACCAGCGTTGGGGTCTGCTTAAGGGGGAATGTACACAGCTGTGACTATAACTGACGAGAATTCTCTTGGAGGTAAAATGGCCAGCACTTGAATGTAAGGAATTATAGAGCGGGTGAGCAGAAGGACTTGAGTTCCTGTATGTTGTTATGTTTACCACATGAGTCGTTAATCATGAAGCATACACCCCCGCCCTTCCTCTTCCCAGTGAGGTGTTTATCTCTGTCGGTGCGATGCATGGAGAAGCTCGGTGGCTGAACCGATTCCGACAACATTTCCCGAGAGCCATGTTTCCGTGAAACAGAGAATGTTACAATCTCTGATGTCTCTCTGGAAGGCAAGCCTTGCTCGAATTGTGTCTACCTTGTTGTCAAGAGACTGGACATTGGCTAGTAATATACTCGGGAGCGGTGTGCACGTCTACAGAGCCTGGCCAGGTGGCCGCTTCGTCTGCCCCTTATGCGGCATAGTTGTTTTGGATCGCCTACTGGAATTAGCTCCATTGTCCTGGGTGGTGGTCCGAACAGAGGATCCGCTTCAGGAAAGTCGTATTCCTGGTTATAATGTTGGTAAGTTGACGTTGCTCTTATATCCAATAGTTCTTCCCGGCTGTATGTTATAAGACTTAAGATTTCAATGTAAGAAATAACACATAAAAAAAACTAAATACTGCATAGTTTCCTAAGAACTCAAAATTGAGGTGACCATCTCTGTCGGCATCTTGCTGTTGATCCAGGAGACAAGCACCAGTGTTCCAGGAGACAAGCACCAGTGTTCCAGGAGACAAGCACCAGTGTTCCAGGACACAAGCACCAGTGTTCCAGGACACAAGCACCAGTGTTCCAGGAGACAAGCACCAGTGTTCCAGGAGACAAGCACCAGTGTTCCAGGAGACAAGCACCAGTGTTCCAGGAGACAAGCACCAGTGTTCCAGGAGACAAGCACCAGTGTTCCAGGAGACAAGCACCAGTGTTCCAGGAGACAAGCACCAGTGTTCCAGGAGACAAGCACCAGTGTTCCAGGAGACAAGCACCAGTGTTCCAGGAGACAAGCACCAGTGTTCCAGGAGACAAGCACCAGTGTTCCAGGAGACAAGCACCAGTGTTCCAGGAGACAAGCACCAGTGTTCCAGGAGACAAGCACCAGTGTTCCAGGACACAAGCACCAGTGTTCCAGGACACAAGCACCAGTGTTCCAGGACACAAGCACCAGTGTTCCAGGACACAAGCACCAGTGTTCCAGGACACAAGCACCAGTGATTAATCTACTTGGGTGTGAGAGCTGCTTTGGAATTAGTCTCTCAGTCTACACACCACTCCCCCTTTATCTAAGCTGAGACAGTGTAAATGTGCCCCGCCAGGCCGCATGCTCTGTTCTTAAAGTCCAAAGTAAATCAAGAAAGTAGCAAAGCATTCCAGGATCAGGAGTGGGGTACATCTGACACTGAGAACAGATGTGAAGAAGGAACATTTACTTTACTGTGACAGTAATGGAAAGGAATCCTGGTTAAACCAGTCTGAACTCTAAGTGAAGCCAAATAATAGTGACTGTATCATGTAGTTCAACGTAATGCAAGAACAGTAGGTATTAGGGGAAGCTTCTCCTCAACCATTCTGAACCCTGTATGAAGACAGTGACAACAAGGAAAGCATCTCAGGCCTACCTAGGGTGGAGCACCTAGCCTGACAAACGCCGGCACTGATATACGACCACCTATTCCAGAGATGGTTTCTCTTATCATATCGTTACATCATCTCACCTCCACAGTACAGAGAGCCCTCCACAGTACAGAGAGCCCCCCCCCCCCCCCCCCCCCAGTCCCAAAATGGCACCCTACAGGGCTCTGGTCAACAATAGTGCACTATATAAGAAATAGGGGGTCATTTGTACTGCAGTCCCATAGTGATGGCCACACTGTCTGTCACTGTCACATTCAGTCAGCTTCCCAGCAGACACTGCACACATCTTCCCCTAGGCAAAAGCTTGTGGTACCCTGCTGTGGAGTCCAACTATCGATCCTCTTTTTCCACTTATTTAAGTTTTTTCTTTTTTAAAAAGGTCAACTTTATCCACAACACTGGGCTATACAACACCATTTCAAATGTGGATACATTTCTCTAGCTATTTGAACATGGAGTATTGTACATGTAAGTACAGAACAAGTCTCATAAGTCTTCATCACCAAAAGTCTAGCCGATATCATCCTGCTTTAAAAATCGCACTCAAGAAAAAAACATGAACAAGGGAGAAAACATGAACAGCAACATCTGCCTGACACGAGTCCCAAGGTACATATTCCTATAGGTACTCTGCCTGACACGAGTCCCAAGGTACATATTCCTATAGGTACTCTGCCTGACACGAGTCCCAAGGTACATATTCCTATAGGTACTCTGCCTGACACGAGTCCCAAGGTACATATTCCTATAGGTACTCTGCCTGACACGAGTCCCAAGGTACATATTCCTATAGGTACTCTGCCTGACACGAGTCCCAAGGTACATATTCCTATAGGTACTCTGCCTGACACGAGTCCCAAGGTACATATTCATATAGGTACTCTGCCTGACACGAGTCCCAAGGTACATATTCCTATAGGTACTCTGCCTGACACGAGTCCCAAGGTACATATTCCTATAGGTACTCTGCCTGACACGAGTCCCAAGGTACATATTCCTATAGGTACTCTGCCTGACACTAGTCCCAAGGTACATATTCCTATAGGTACTCTGCCTGACACTAGTCCCAAGGTATATATTCCTATGGGTACTCTGCCTAATCCTTAGTCACGACGCCGCATAATTCATGTTTCTGTCTTAACTGTAAGCAAAAAAGTTGTATACATAAACCAAAATATTCCAGTCTCTTCAACGTTGTTGACGGAAGACTGTTCCTCTGCAGTAAGTTACTGAATCTACAGTTATGGACTTCATTTCAAAATGGCACCCAGGGAGGAAGGGAGGAAAGGAGGAAGGACAAGAGACAGTCCCCTTCTTATAGTGTTCCAGTCAGCCTCGGTGAAATACGAAGTCAACCAATTATGTGTGTTTATTCAAGAGGCCTGGGCTACACTTTAACCTGACTGAAACAAATCGAACGACCCTGGGAGAAGAAGTCTGTCAGCAGGTTTTGGAGGAGCTGATCCGGGCTACTTCTTTATCAAGAATACAGAAGTGTCGAATCTATTGCAGATGAGCTCGTAGAATAACCTCCACTAGCCTACTCCTTACACGTCAACGCTTACAAAAAGGAAAACATTTGAGTTTCAGGGTGATCTGAACCATTCAAATTGTAAAATTGATATTTAAAAATATGATTAAAAAACAAGCTCTAAAATATAAATCTGTGCTGAAGACAGTGAGAAAGAAAGAGAGAGACAGGCAGAGAGAGAGACAGGCAGAGGGAGAGACAGGCAGAGGGAGAGACAGGCAGAGGGAGAGACAGGCACAGGGAGAGACAGGCAGAGGGAGAGACAGGCAGAGAGTGAGAGCATCCCAAAAACCATTGTACACCACCATATTCTATGCTAAGTTCAACTGATTTATGGGTATAAACAACCCTGTGGACAGCCATAATGGACCTGGCCACCTATCAACATACTCTTGACAGTGTAGAATTTAAGGAGACAAAACAAGACCAGTTATCATCAGGAAGAGATGAAAGACAGAGCAGGAAGGTCAAATAGCTTCCGCTCTCTCTCCTTCTCTGCCTGAGCAGCTTCATGTTGCCCTGAACCGTGTCTTGTAATGGCCTACATGGGATGCCAGATAAAAAATAAATAAAATGGTACCCTACGCCCAGAAATACACGACCTCTGTCGAGCTGGATAAGTCCCAAATGGTACCCCAGTCAAAATCCCTTCTTACATCAGCTGATGCCACAAAGTGCTGTACAGAAACCCAGCCTAAAACCCCCAAACAGCAAGCAATGCAGGTGTAGGTGTAGAAGGTGTAGAATGCAGGTGCTGAAGCACGGTGGCTAGGAAAAACTCCCCAGTGAGCTCCAACAGTATTGGGGGAAATGACACGTTTAATTGTTTTGTCACTGTACGCCAACACTTTGGATTTTAAATAATGACTAGGAGGGTATTCTCATACATATTGGTTGAACCGTTTAGAAATGAAAATACTTTTTGTACATAGTTCCCCCTTTTTAGGGTACCAAAGGTATTGGGACAAATCTACTTACAGGGCATTCGTAAAGTATTCAGACCCCTCGACTTTTTCCACATTTTGTTACCTTACAGCCTTATTCTAAAATTGATAAAATAGTTTCCCCCCTCATCAATCTACACACAATACCCCATAATGACATCACAATACCCCATAATGACAAAGAAAAAAAAACATTTTAAATTTGTGTGCAAATTTATTTAAAACAAATCTAAAACTTAAATAATCACATTTACATAAGTATTCAGACCCTTTACTCAGTACTTTGCTGAAGCACCTTTGGCAGCGATTACAGCCTCATGTCTTCTCGGGTATGACGCTACAAGCTTGGCACACCTGTATTTGAGCAGTTTCTTCCATTCTTCTCTGCAGATCATATCAAGCTCTGTCAGTTGGATGGGGTTCAAGTCTGGGCTCTGGCTGGGCCACTCCAGGACATTCAGAGACACTCCTGCATTGTCTTGGCTGTGTGCTTAGGGCCGTCGTCCTGTTGGAAGGTGAACCTTCGCCCAGTCTGAGGTCCTAACCGCTATGGAGCAGGTTTTCATCAAGGATCTCTCTGTACTTGTCTCCATCTTTCACTCGATCATAACTAGTCTCCCAGTCCCTGCCACTGAAAAACATCCCCACAGCATGATGCTGCCACCACCATGCTTCACTGTAGATCTGTGCCTCAACACAATCCTGTCTCGGAGCTCTACGGACAATTCCTTCGACCTCATAGCTTGGTTTTTGCTCTGACATGCACTGTCAACTGTGGGACCTTATATAGACAGGTGTGTGCCTTTCCAAATCATGACCAATCAATTGAATTTACCACAGCTGGACTCCAATCAAGATGGAGAGACATCTCAAGGATGATCAATGGAAACAGGATGTACCGGAGCTCAATTTTGAGTCTCATAGCAAAGGGTCTGAATAGTTATGTAAATAAGGTATTTCTGGTTTTTATTTGTAAAAAATCTGCAAACATTTCTAAAAAACAATTTTGTCTTTTCATTATGGGCTATTGCATGAATTGATGAGGAAAAAATATATTTTATCAATTTTTGAATAAGGCTGTAACATAACAAAATGTGGAAAAAGTCAAGGGGTCTGAATACTTTCTGAATGCACTGTATATATGTGTATTAAAGTAGTCAAAAGTTTAGTATTTAGTCCCGTATTCCTAGCATGCAATGATTAAATCAAAGCTTGTATTATTTCAAATCCAATGTGCTGGAGAACAGAGCTAAAACAACAGTACATGTGTCACTGTCCCAATAGTGTTGGAGCGCACTATAGTGCACTACCTTTACCAGACCCTTACATTTGGGACACACCCTCTACCCCAGGACACACAGCATTCTGGGAAGAGGTGGACAGGCAACGATGAATAAACGGTGAAAGTCGTTTTGTCCTTTTGATTGACTCGGTGACTGGCGAACACAGTGACTCTAAAGTTGATTTGGGACAGAGCACAGCTGCTTAGGAAAATGAGAAACTTCAGGACTAACTGCATTTGGACATATTTATTGGTTTATTCAGACTTCATTTGTTTGGTTCCGTGGAGAGATATTTTAGCGCTTTCCATTAAGTTAATGTTTCTAGAGCTGGTCAACGGTCACAATTCGCCAGACAAATCCAACATGTCAGCAAGGTGAATTTGGGACAAATTCTGATGAGATTTTGATCCATAGGCCATGTTAGTCCCAAATCTGGAGCTGCTGCACAGTGGGACGCCACCTGTTCTCCCTGCGGTCATCTAGCCACCTGATCTCCCTGCGGTCATCTAGCCACCTGATCTCCCTGCGGTCATCTAGCCACCTGATCTCCCTGCGGTCATCTAGCCACCTGATCTCCCTGCGGTCATCTAGCCACCTGATCTCCCTGCGGTCATCTAGCCACCTGATCTCCCTGCGGTCATCTAGCCACCTGATCTCCCTGCGGTCATCTAGCCACCTGATCTCCCTGCGGTCATCTAGCCACCTGATCTCCCTGCGGTCATCTAGCCACCTGATCTCCCTGCGGTCATCTAGCCACCTGATCTCCCTGCGGTCATCTAGCCACCTGTTCCATCCCTCAGCATGACCTAATCCAGGAGTCCACAACTAGATTCAGCCACGGGACAATTTTCTTCTTGAGTGGATGGTCAGGGGGGCAGGAACATAACAATAAATAATTTTTACGCTACAAATTGATGCAAGAAGCCCCAACAGATATTGTATTTGACAAAAACAATAATTTCAAATCTTGATTACATTGGGACACAATTACATCTCTGAGTGGAGATAAATGTCTTATATTGCAACTATTTTGAGCTGAATTCCTAGTGATTTTACATTCTTTGATGATCAAAAAGTTAGAACAAAAAAAAAAAAATCGACCGCCAAATAAGGCATTTTATAAATAAAATAAATACATACAGATTTTTTGCTCAGAAAACTTTAGGGGGCCAAATAAAATTGTCCGTGGGCCGCCAGTTGTTGATCCCTGACCTAGTCTAACCACAGTCAACGTCACCAACATAAAGACTGGTGAACAACAACCAGCGTGCTGAAACAGGAAACCAAAATTGTGCTTTTGGGGGAATTAGGAGTCAGTTTAGCATTTTGAGCCAACAGATCTGTGCATTTGTCAGTTTCCACTGAAAACATCTCACTCTCATTACAATATCCAGCTGACTGACTCAAAACACCACCAGCTGCATGATGACGCACGATGTTTAGGCTTAAAAGCATCTTTAACTAAGGCAGGAACCTCTTCCTGATCCTTCTCCCTCCCAGAGGCAGATCTCAAAAAGAGCCTTAGAGAATGAGACTGACTCAACACTATCAGAAATCCTCATCCCAATTTAGAAGCTTCCTCTCTGATGAAACCACATCTCACAGCCCACCGAACACTAGTGTAGGGCTAACCCCCGTCTCACCCCCTCCTCCCTCATCCTCATCCTCACCCCTTCAACCCCTCCTCTCCCCACCGCCTCTTCCCTCAACCCCCTCCTCCCAGTCTCCTCACCCCAGTCTTCACCCCATCCTCCCTCAACCCCTCCTCCCAGTCTCCTCTCCCCACCGCCTCCTCCCTCAACCCCCTCCTCCCAGTCTCCTCACCCGTCTTCACCCCATCCTCACCCTCTCCTCCCTCAATCCCTGCCAGCCTGCCCTGAACCCTGTCAAATCACCAGACAAGACAAGCCCTCTCTAATACTTGTTCCCAATTAGAGTGTTACACTTCCCATCGTATAGCATGGTGGGGGAGAACAGACAGCTTAATGAAATTACAAAAGACTATTGGGAGCAGAGAAGAAAGAGAAAAGAATCCCTTACATATTGTGCTCTGGCCTAATTATTCGGTTTCCTGTTTCCAGCCGTAGGGGCTCTGTACTTTCCTTCCTTCTGCAATGAGCAAAAGACTAATGATTTGGCAGAAATCTTAGGAATCTTCAAAAATGCTTTGGATAATGGAGTGAAAACGTGTTCACATATTATCATGGCCTGAAACACATCTGATGCAGACCAATGTCACTGGTGAAATGTGGGCGGAGCAGGAACAGGAGTCCCAAAATGAACAAAGCTTTGACAAAAAAAAACTACCCATTTTCAAAAATGTCTCAACCTATGTGACTCATCTTTCCAGAACATTGTCTTGTTTCACTCTCCTCCAGTTGTGATGTCCAGTTCTTCGGAGACCAAATCACCGGGGATACAGAGGTAGCCCAAACTTGTCCATTTCACTTAAAATGTCACCTTTGGCTGTCTGTCAATGCCTGCCCCAGACGTGTGGCTAACAAGTCCCCAAAGCCTGCAACTGTGGATCAGGTGAGGGGTTGACAGTGTCACTCAGGGGAGGGATTCGTCCCGACGAGCATCCTACTATAGTGCACTACACTTGACCTGAGACCTATAGGCCCAGCATATAGGGAATAGGGTACTATTTGGGTCAGATCCAGATAAGAAGAAGAGGAAGATCATAGCTGACAGCTGGAAACAAGGGATGTAAAGCAGTTCTCTGAAGACACTTCTTCAGGACTAGACTGAAGGTGCTGTTGCAGCAGCAGACAGACAGTTCATGGTTTAAAAACAGGGTCTCCCTGAGAGGCTGAGATCAGAGGGAGAAATCTGGGATTAGTAAATAATTGTTTTTACTTTTAGTGGCAGGGTGACCCTCTTTGTTGTTGTTTGAATCCCAACTTGCCCCTTTAAAAAAGGAGACATGTTTTACCTTGTCCTCTGGGGTTAGTCTGACATGTTGAGATCCATGTCTCACTGAGCCGCCGGTGCCACCGACCAGACGGACCAATTAACAGGCACCTGGTGGAGGGTGTTAAAGACACCAGGCTGGAGTCACAGGGTCAAACACATCGAGATGAGGTTCTCATGTCCTCAGTCTGTGTTGTGTTAGAAGAGAGATGACCAGTATCCCTCAGAGTATTCATTCAATAGTGCTTGGTCAAAACATAATCTGGTAGGAAAATTGTGTTCCCCAACGTTCTATTGGGGAGCCTATGCTTTTTAAGATACGTTTTAAAATGATCATGGCAGGGGGTTTAAAATGTACACTGAACAAAAAAATATATATATAAAAACACAACATGTAAAGTGTTGGTCCCATATTTCATGAGCTGAAATAAAAAGATGCCAGAAATTTCAGGACACAAAAAGCAGATTTCTCAAAAACTAAATTGCACAAATGTGTTTACATCCCTGTTAGAAAGCATTTCTCCTTTGTCAAGATAATCCATCCACCTGACAGGTGTGGAATATCAAGAAGCTGATTAAATAGCGTGATTACACAGGTGCACCTTGTGCTGGGGGACAATAAAAGGCCACTCTAAAATGTGCACTATTGTCACACAACGCCACAGATGTCTCAAGTTGAGGGAGCGTGCAATTGGCATGCTGACTGCAGGAATGTTCACCAGAGCTATTGCCAAAGAATTGAATGTTCATTTCTCTACCATAAGCCACCTCCAGCGTTATTTTAGAGAATTTGGCAGTACGTCCAACGGTGTTGTGTGGGCGAGCGGAGTGCTGCATGGTGGCGGAGGGGTTATGGTATGGGTAGGCATAAGCTATGGACAACGAATACAGTTGCATTTTATTGATGGAAATTTGAATGCACAGAGATACCGTGACGAGATCCTGAGGCCCATTTAAGGTACAGTATCTGTGACTAGGGTTGCAAAAGGTCGGAAACCTTCCGGGAAATTTCCGGAAAGTTAAGCCCTGGAATTTGGGGAATTTTGCTTAAATTCATCAAAAAAAAGTTCTTATAAACAGTGAACCTTTTTTTGTGGGATACACAAGGCAATTCTAGGTCTTGTGGTATATTTTGGTTAAACTATCCCCAATTCAATGGAATTGCAACCCTCTGCATGCACAGTGCATTCTTCCATCACATGTGCAGTGCATTCTTCCATCACATGTGCAGTGCATTCTTCCATCACATGTGCAGTACATTCTTCCATCACATGTACAGCTGATTCTCAAAATCTTGCACACTAATGAGATGCTATTGAGCCCACACTACTACACCGTCTGAGCCAAGGACTACATGCTTTCTGGTAAGTTTTGATTACAATACTGGGTGGGGTGAATACATTTTATATGACATACGTAATGTTTTGTGAACTAGTAAATAGTAGCCTACAGCAAAGTGTGTTTAAATCATTTCTAACTTGTTAATTTCTGCTAGTTAGTTTTTGCTACCATGTGGGTTTTAGCTTGTGTGAGCCTGCTAACTAAGGAGTGTTAATTCACCTGTTTCCATACATGTTTAATTTTAAAACATTTCTTACAAAGGAGTTGTTTAACTGTACATAACAAATACACCATGACAGCGCAATACACAATGGGTGGAACAGTGGCAAAGGTACCGACAGTACAAACAGAATAATATTAGGCTGAGGAGAGGTTAAATAGCATTAATACAACAAAAATAATTCTGGGGGTTTTTTTTACTCATTTTTTTCTCATCTTTACAGGAAAATACATTTCACTGCAGCTAATGTAGAAGGAAAAGCTGTGTACATTTGCAAATACTGTGCCAAATGATATGTGAAGAAAGATGCAGAATCATCTGGCCAAGTGCATAAAGTTCCCTCAGCGCTCATAACAAGCAAACGCTGACAAAAGTCCCTCTACTTCTACTCGAGGTGAAAATGATGAATCAGACACCTTATCGATAGCAACAGCTCATGGACCTCCTGGAATCAGAAGTTTTTTTTAAAAACTCAATGGAGGAACATAGTCAGAGAAATGCTGATGAATGTCTTGCTCGAGCTGTGTATGCAACTGGTTCACCTCTGATGCTCACAGGCAATGTGTATTGGAAGAGATTTCTGAATGTTCTTCGCACAGCATACACCCCTCCAACCAGACATGCTTTATCTACTCATTTGCTGGATACAGAGTTCAAGTGAAGGTTAAGCAAATCATAGAGAAAGCAGACTGCATTGCAATCATCTCTGATGGGTGGTCAAATGTTCGTGGGCAAGGAATAATTAACTACATCATCTCCACCTCTCAACCAGTATTCTACAAGAGCACAGACAAGGGACAACAGACACACCGGTCTCTACATTGCAGATGAGCTGAAGGCAGTCATCAATGACCTTGGACCACAGAAGGTATTTGCACTGGTGACAGACAATGCTGTGAACATGAAGGCTGCTTGGTCTAAAGTGGAGGAGTCCTACCCTCATCACACCCATTGGCTGTGCTGCTCATGCATTGAATCTGCTCCTCAAGGACATCATGGCACTGAAAACAATGGATACACTCTACAAGAGAGCCAAGGAAATAGTTAGGTATGTGAAGGGTAATCAAGTTATAGCAGCAATCTACCTCACCAAGCAAAATGAGAAGAATTAGAGCCCCACATTGAAGCTGCCCAGCAGCACCCGTTGGGGGTGGTGTTATCATGTTTGACAGTCTCCTGGAGGGGAAGGAGTCTCTCCAAGAAATGGCCATATCACAGTCTGCCGCTATGGACAGCCCCATCAAGAGGATCCTCCTGGATGGTGTATTTTAGGAGAGAGTGGTAAGCGACCTGTAACTCCTGAAACCTATAGCAGTAGCCATTGCACGGATTGAGGGAGACAATGTCATCCTGTCTGATGTTCAGACTATGCTTGCGGATGTAAGAGAAGAAATCAGTACTGCCCTGCCCACATCACTGTTGCTCCAAGCAGAGGAAACTGCAGTTCTGAAATACATCAAAAAGCGTAAAGACTTCTGCCTGAAGCCCATGCAGCGTACATGTTGGACCCCAAGTATGGGATGGAGATGCAATATGGCAGTCGTGCCAACATCTCATCAGCCACCTGGTGGAAGGGACTTGGTGGATCTGAGGCTCTTTCCCCTGTTGCCTCCATCATCCTCCATATCCCACCAACATCAGCCGCCTGAGAGCGCAACTGGTTCAACAAGGGTTGAAAAATTGGTGGCCATCTGGGCAAATTTGAGGCTTTTTGAGCCTGACAACGAGGCATCCTCAACAAGGTTGGAAAGTGACAGTGAAGATGTCTGATGTTGAAGAGGTGGACATTGAGGAGGTCCAGGGAGAAGACATGGAAGCCCGAAGAGGAAGAAAACCAAAGCTTTAGTTTCTAGACTATAATTTTACAGATGTTGAAAACGTTTCTGGGAGATGCGATGGATCATTCAATATTCCCTTTTGTTGTTCAGTTTAATCATCCCAGTGAAGAGTGAACTCTTTTAATTCAAGTTAAATTAGTAACTAAATTGTTTTTTTATTGGAAGGATTGAATCATTTGCAATTATGTCTACTTATGATAAAGGTTTATGTTTCTGTCGCCATATGATATGGTAAATATATCCAATGCAAAAAACATCTACATTTAAATGGTATTAATATGTATTCCCATATATTCCCGTTAATTCCAACGGAAAGTTTCCATCTCTGAATAATCCCCAAAACGTGCAACCCTATTGGTTACTGTCCTTTCAGCTTCACAACCCTATTGGTTACTGTGACAGATGCATATCTTTATTCCCAGTCATGTGAAATCCATAGATCAGGGTCTAATGAATGTATTCCCAGTCATGTGAAATCCATAGATCAGGGTCTAATGAATGTATTCCCAGTCATGTGAAATCCATAGATCAGGGTCTAATGAATGTATTCCCAGTCATGTGAAATCCATAGATCAGGGTCTAATGAATGTATTCCCAGTCATGTGAAATCCATAGATCAGGGTCTAATGAATGTATTCCCAGTCATGTGAAATCCATAGATCAGGGTCTAATGAATGTATTCCCAGTCATGTGAAATCCATAGATCAGGGTCTAATGAATGTATTCCCAGTCATGTGAAATCCATAGATCAGGGTCTAATGAATGTATTTCAACTGACTGATTTCCTGATTTGAACTTGAAATTGTTGCATGTTGCATTTTTATATTTTCGTTCAGTATAATAAAATGGATCAACATGCAACACCAGTCTACGCGTGACACATATACAGCCCAGATGAGACGTATGAGACGCCATAGGAAAGCCCAGACTGAGAATAGGCTTAGAGGCTATTGCATCTGGTGGCTATGTGACTGTTCGTTTCGCTTCGACAACAGCGGATCGAGAGATCAATGGAGGATGAAGGAGAGAAGAGGTTGTCGATGCTGGAAATGGGAGACATGGCCAGTAGACACACGAACGCACGCACTCACTCACAAAACACACGCCAGGAGCCTCCTCTCCGCTGGGACTAATTACACGGCTGGCATTTAGCTCTCGCTCCACTACAATCCCCCTCGGCTCACCCTCCTCCTCTCGTCCCTCTCCTCTGTTTATTCATCTTCACATCAAATCGCAGAGAAAGAGGCGCTGCTGCTCATTCAGAAAACCTTGTCCTTCACTCACTTTGTATTTCCTCGACCCTTTGCGTCCTCATACTTTTCACCGCCTTCTATTTAAAACACATTGGAGGAGATGCAAACTTCCTGATATAGGCCTAGACTATCTTCTCCTAAACCAGTCTCAGGAAGTTATTACTCACACGCACAGGGTCGCAAATAGAATCCCAGGGTACAGTGGAGGTCAAAATATTATAAGTGAATTGTGTGAATGGTGTGGCTGTTGAACAAGTTGAGACTAAATTACTTGGCGTTACCTTAGAATGTAAACTGTCATGGTTAAAACATACAGATTCAATGGTTGTAAAGATGGAAGAGAGGTCTGTCTGTAATAAAGAGATTCTATGCTTTTTTGACACCACACTCCAAAAAGCAAGTTCTGCTGGCTCTAGTTTTATCTAATCTTGATTATTGTCCAGTCGTGTGGTCCAGTGCTGCAAGGGAAGACCTAGTTAAGCTGCATCTGGCCCAGAACAGAGCGGGACGTTTTGCTCTTAATTGTAATCAGAGGGCTGATATAAATACTATGAATGCCAGTCTCTCTTGGCTAAGAGTCAAGGAGAGGCTGAATGCATCACAAATTATTTTTATAAGAAACAATAATGTGTTGAAAATCCCGAATTGTCTGCATAATGAATTTACACATAGCTCTGACACACACTTATCCCACCAGGGGTCTTTTCACAGTCCCCAAATACAGAACAAATTCAAGAAAGTGTACAGTATTATATAGAGCCATTATTGCTTGGAACTTCCATCTCATATTGCTCAAATGAACAGCAAACCTGTTTTCAAAAACCAGATAAAGCAACACCTCACGCCTCTCCCCTATTTGACCTAGATAGTTTGTGTGTATGTATTGATATGTAGGCTACTTGTATGTATGTAGTTCTGTCCTTGAGCTGTTCTTGTCTATTGATGTTCTGTATTATGTCATTCTGTATTATGTTTCGTGTTTTGTGTGGACCCCAGGAAGAGTAGCTGCTGCTTTTGCAACAGCTAATGGGGATCCTAATAAAATACCAAATTTTTTGGGGGGGTAAAGGTTCATTGGGGGCCTGATGGCCTGGGATAGGAGATATTGGTTTTTGCCATCATACTCCTCGCGTTCATTGCACGCAGAGTCAAGGTATATGCAACAGTTTGGGCCGCCTGGCTCATTGCGAACTAATTTGCCAGAATTTTACGTAATTATGACATAACATTGAAGGTTGTGCAATGTAACAGGAATATTTAGACTTATGCATGCCACCCGTTAGATAAAATACGGAACGGTTCCGTATTTCTCTGAAAGAATAAACGTTTTATTTTTTAAATGGTTTCTGGATTTGACCATATTAATGACCTAAGGCTCGTATTTCTGTGTGTTATGTTATAATTAAGTCTATGATTTGATATAGCAGTCTGACTGAGCGGTGGGAGGCAGCAGCACGCTCGTAAGCATTCATTCAAACAGCACTTTCCTGCGTTTGCCAGCAGCTCTTCGCAATGCTTCAAGCATTGGACTGTTTATGACTTCAAGCCTATCAACTCCCAAGATTAGGCTGGTGTAACCGATGTGAAATGGCTAGCTAGTTAGCGGGGTGCGTGCTAATAGCGTTTCAAACGTCACTCGCTCTGAGACTTGGAGTAGTTGTTCCCCTTGCTCTGCAAGGGCCGCGGCTTTTGTGGAGCGATGGGTAACGATGCTTCGAGGCTGGCTGTTTTCGATATGTTCCTGGTTCAAGCCCAGGTAGGGGCGAGGAGAGGGACGGAAGCTATACTGTTACACTGGCAATACTATAGTGCCTATAAGAACTCATCCAGAACGCCGCAGCCCGTCTGGTGTTCAACCTTCCCAAGTTCTCTCACGTCACCCCGCTCCTCCGCTCTCTCCACTGGCTTCCAGTTGAAGCTCGCATCCGCTACAAGACCATGGTGCTTGCCTACGGAGCTGTGAGGGGAACGGCACCTCCGTACCTTCAGGCTCTGATCAGGCCCTACACCCAAACAAGGGCACTGCGTTCATCCACCTCTGGCCTGCTCGCCTCCCTACCTCTGAGGAAGTACAGTTCCCGCTCAGCCCAGTCAAAACTGTTCGCTGCTCTGGCACCCCAATGGTGGAACAAACTCCCTCACGACGCCAGGTCAGCGGAGTCAATCACCACCTTCCGGAGACACCTGAAACCCCACCTCTTTAAGGAATACCTAGGATAGGATAAAGTAATCCTTCTAACCCCCCCCCCTTAAAAGAGTTAGATGCACTATTGTAAAGTGGTTGTTCCACTGGATATCATAAGGTGAATGCACCAATTTGTAAGTCGCTCTGGATAAGAGCGTCTGCTAAATGACTTAAATGTAAATGTAAATACATCCAAAAGTCAAAGGTATATGAAATACAAATGGTATAGAGAGAAATAGTCCTATAATTCCAATAATAACCTCAACCTAAAACTTCTTACCTGGGAATATTGAAGATTCATGTTAAAAAAGGAACCACCAGCTTTCATATGTTCTGAGGAAGGAACTTAAACGTTAGCTTTTTTACATGGCACATATTGCACTTTTACTTTCTTCTTCAACACTTTGTTTTTGCATTATTTAAACCAAATTGAACATGTTTCATTATTTATTTGAGGCTAAATTGATTTGATTGATGTATTATATTAAGTTAAAATAAAAGTGTTCATTCAGTATTGTTGTAATTGTCATTATTACAAATAAATAAACACTTTTTTTATTTATTTTTTTATAAATGTTTTATATATATATATAAAAAATACACTTGTTTTTTTAATAAAATCGGCCGAATAATCGGTATAGGCTTTCTTTGGTCCTCCAATAATCGGTATCGGCATTGAAAAATCATAATCGGTCGACCTCTACTTGGCACACCTGTACTTGGAGAGTTTCTCCCATTCTTCTCTGCAGATCCTCTCAAGCTCTGTCAGGTTGGATGGGGAGCGTCACTGCACAGCTATTTTCAGGTCTCTCCAGAAATGTTAGATCGGGTTCAATTCCAGGCTCTGACTTGGCCACTCAAGTATATTCCGAGACTTGTGCCGAAGCCACTCCTGCATTGTCTTGACTGTGTGCTTAGGGTCGTTGTCCTGTTGGAAGGTGAACCTTCGCCCTAGTCTGAGGTCCTGAGCGCTCTGGAGCAGGTTTTCATCAAGGATCTCTTTGTACATTGCTCCGTTCATCTTTCCCCTCGATCCTGACTAGTCTCCCAGTCCCTGCCGCTGAAAAACATCCCCACAACATGATGCTGCTGCCACCACCATTCTTCACCGTAGGGATGGTGCTAGGTTTCCTCCAGACGTGACGCTTGGCATTCAGGCCAAAGAGCTCAATCTTGGTTTCAACAGACCAGAGAATGTTGTTTCTCATGGTCTGAGAGTCCTTTAGGTGCCTTTTGTCAAACTCCAAGCGGGCTGTCATGTGCCTTTTACTGAAGCGTGGTTTCCGTCTGGCCACTGTACCATAAAGGCCTGATTGGTGGAGTGCTGCAGAGATGTTTGTCCTGCTGGAAGGTTCTCCCATCTCCACAGAGGAACTCTGGAGCGCTGTCAGAGTGACCATTGGGTTCTTGGTCACCTCCCTGACCAAGGCCCTTCTCCCCTGATTACTCAGTTTGGCTGGGTAGCCAACTCTAGGAAGAGTCTTGGTGGTTCTAAACTCCTTCCCATTTAATAATGTGTTCTTGGGGATCTTCAATGCTGCAGAAATGTTTTGGTACACTTCCCCAGATCTGTGCCTCGACACAATCCTGTCTCGGAGCACTACAGACAATTCCTTCGACCTCATGGCTTGGTTTTTGCTCTGACATGCACTGTCAACTGTGGGAACTTATATAGACCGATGTGTGCCTTTCCAAATCATGTCCAAACAATTGAATTTACCACAGGTGGACTCCAATCAAGTTGTAGAAACATCTAGGATGATCAATGGAAACAGGATGCACCTGAGATCAATTGAGTCTCATCGCAAAGGGTCCTAATACTTATGTTCCCATGATGGGATATTGTTTGTAGATTAAATACATAATCAAAAATCCTCAAAATGTCAGAATAAGGCTGTAACGCAAGAAAATGTGGAAAAAGTCAAGGGGTCTGAATACTTTCCAAATGCACTGTATGCCTAGCCTACAGCACAGTACACCTCCCTGTGCAGCAGTACCAAAGACTTGGCTGGCTCAAGAGCAGATTTACCCAGCCAAGAGAATAATCACAAACACCTTTTCAAACTAATTTAGTTCATACAGTTTGCCAGAGAATGACTACTGCCACTCCAACATTGAGACAATCAACCATCAATCAGTGAGGAAAACTGATCAGACAAGCCCACACTGTGTGCCCGTCACCCTACTAACCGTCCATATGCCCATGTCACCCTACTAACCATCTCCCCGTCTGCCAGACTGCCTGTCACCCCGTCTGCCAGACTGCCTGTCACCCCGTCTGCCAGACTGCCTGTCACCC
This sequence comes from Salvelinus alpinus, assembly GCF_045679555.1. Classification (NCBI taxonomy): domain Eukaryota; kingdom Metazoa; phylum Chordata; class Actinopteri; order Salmoniformes; family Salmonidae; genus Salvelinus; species Salvelinus alpinus. The sequence continues at coordinate 49,564,160 of NC_092101.1, forward strand.
CGTCTGCCAGACTGCCTGTCACCCCGTCTGCCAGACTGCCTGTCACCCTACTAACCGTCTCCCCGTCTGCCAGACTGCCTGTCACCCTACTAACTGCTATCATCAGTGGGCTCTACAGATGAAGGTCCTAGCCCTATGTAGTCACAGTGCAGGTCCCAGATGGCACTAAATGCACAACACAATGACATAAAATCGAGCTGGAATTGGCTGATGACCAATCGCGTTCTCTGAACCTGACCCACGGACAACCCTGCAGTCTAATTGGTCTATTGATTTCCTGAAGTGTGTGATGAGCTTTCTGTCTCTCTGAAGAGAGTGCCATCAATGCTCGAGTCCCAAATGGCACCCTACTCAGTACACTACTTTAGACACATAGGGCTCTCTGGGTCAACCGTAGTTCACTATGTAGGGAATAGGATGCCATTTGGGATGCACATTGTGCCATGTATCATCAGAAGTGGGCATTAGATGCCCTGTAAAGTGAACAACCTCTTATTCCCTCAGTGAAGGACAAACATTAAAACAGTGATATCAGAGTAACAAATAAAGAGAGAGAGAGAGAGAGAGAGAACGTGGGAGATTATACTGTGTCACTGCCATCAATCATCTCACTGAGGGTTCCAGTGTTTTCCCATTAGCGCCGACTTGTTGGCTAATCAGCCGGTTACAGACTCATTTTCAGGCGGCTACATTTTCCACTTCATTCGAACCATACTAACTTTTCATTGACGTTTCAATCCGCTAGTCTGTCAAGCCGTCTCCCACTAGAACGGACGATATGCATCTTCTAGCAATCTAGTGATAGGCGCCTGTCAGTCACAAAGTGAGCGATGACACGGTAACGCAGCAGAGCGGAAAGAGACGAAAACGAGCGGTTTCACTCTCGCCAAAATCTGGAGACATGAGCATCTCATCATTATATACAGGTCTGTGGTTGCAGTCAAATGTCTTTACACGGAAGGAGAGAGAGCGCGATGCTCATGAATTTGCACCTCCCATGTAATGTCGTAACGATCAGGCAAAAATCAACAACTTAGCCTAATCACTATTTTCTGAAAAATGCATTTATTTTCTTTCTCGTGTTTCACATAGCCAGCCACACGGGAGTCCTGGTGCGTAGTATACTATTTACTGTGCGTTGATTGACAACCGAACAGCAAGTGTTGACTAGTTTATAAAAAGGTGTCAAATTGACTGAATAAAGTCGATATATATCCCTTTGCCATCCATAAAATCATGTAATGTGGTTAATTTTTTGTTTTTTTCACCTTTATTTAACCAGGTAAGCTAGTTGAGAACAAGTTCTCATTTACAACAGCGATCTGGCCAAGATTAAACAAAACAGTGCGACTAAAACAACAGAGTTACACATGGGATAAACAATCGTACAGTCAATAACACAATAGAAAATCTGTGCAAATGGAGTAAAGAGGTCAGGCAATAAACCGGCCATAGTAACGAAGTAATTACAATTTAGCAATTAACACTGGAGTGAGATGTGCAAGTAGAAATACTGGTGTGCAAAAGAGCAGAAAAAAATAACAAATATGGGGATGAGGTAGGTAGTTGGTTGGATGGGCTATTTACAGATGGGCTGTGTAGAGCTGCAGCGATCGGTAAGCTGCTCTGACAGCTGACGCTTAAAGTTAGTGAGAGAGATAAGTCAATTCATTCCAGTCACTGGCAGCAGAGAACCGGAAGGAAAGGCGGCCAAAGTAGGTGTTGGCTTTGGGGGTGACCAGTGAGACATACCTGCTGGAGCGCGTGCTACGGGTGGGTGTTGTTATTGTGACCAGTAAGCTGAGAAGGCAGAGCTTTACCTAGCAAAGACTTATAGATGACCTGGAGCCAGTGGGTTTGGAGACGAGTATGGAGCGAGGACCAGCCAACGAGAGCATACAGGTCGCAATAGTGGGTAGTATATGGGGCTTTGCTGACAAAACGGATGGCACTGTGATAGACAGCATACAATTTTCTGAGTAAAGTATTGGAGGCTATTTTGTAAATGACATCGCCAAAATCAAGGATCGGTAGGATAGTCAGTTTTACGAGGGTATGTTTGGCAACATGAGTGAAGGAGGCTTCGTTGCGAAATAGGAAGCCGATTCTCAATTTAATTTTGGATGGGAGATGTTTAATATGAGTCTGGAAGGAGAGTTTACAGTCTAGCCAGACACCTAGGTATGTATAGTTGTCCACATATTCTAAGTCAGAAGCGTTCAGAGTAAGAAGCGTCCAGAGTAGTGATGCTAGGCGGGCGCGGAGAGCGATCGGTTGAAGAGCATCCATTTAGTTTTACTAGCGTTTAAGAGCACTAGGAGTGTTGTATGGCATTGAAGCTTGTTTGGAGGTTATATGTCCATGGTATTGTATCGGGACAAGTAAACCCAAGGATTTCCTTGGCTCCCTTTCCTAGGATCTCGGGGCTTGCCAAATAGTGAGTGATTCGTCAGTCAACATAGCCTACCGAATTGCATCAATGAAATAGCCGTTCATTTGGCTCCTTAATTTGCAAAGGCTACTGGTAGGCCTAGGCTTTTTGGCAATGATCTGCAGATAAATTACTAAAACAATTTGATGACGATGGTGAATCCTCACTGTAGGAACAATAGGTCGTGGAGAGCCTCATCCTGGTTCAAATACGATAATTGGGGCTCTAACGGAATCCAGGCATTAAAACAGGATAACACTTTTTATTTTTTAATATTGACCTTAGTAGAGAATCAACTAAATGTATTATTTGCCAAACGTTTATCATCATAAGACATGAACATAATGCATCAGTCATTCATATTTCCTGCAACTTTATGTAGATGCAATGACAATGCCCACTGTTCTGATAGATGGACAGGCTTCCCCAAAAAAACTTCTCAATGAAATGTTAACTACAAAGTAACCAACGCTGACCTGGCAGAAGAGACATCATGATTATTTTTTATCAATCCAGTACTTGTCAGAAGTGGGTAGTAACACGTTACAGTATTTCGGTACAATTTCGGAGGAACTAGGGCTGTTGTAGTTACTGTCTGGAGGAACTAGGACTGTCTGGAGGAACTGTCTGTGGGCTGTACTGTCTGGAGGAACTAGGACTGTCTGGAGGAACTATGGCTGTTGTAGGTACTGTCTGGAGGAACTATGGCTGTTGTAGTTACTGTCTGGAGGAACTATGGCTGTTGTAGTTACTGTCTGGAGGAACTAGGACTGTTGTAGTTACTGTCTGGAGGAACTATGGCTGTTGTAGTTACTGTCTGGAGGAACTATGGCTGTTGTAGGTACTGTCTGTGGGAACTATGGCTGTTGTAGTTACTGTCTGGAGGAACTATGGCTGTTGTAGTTACTGTCTGGAGGAACTATGGCTGTTGTAGTTACTGTCTGGAGGAACTATGGCTGTTGTAGGTACTGTCTGGAGGAACTATGACTGTCTGGAGGAACTATGGCTGTTGTAGTTACTGTCTGGAGGAACTATGGCTGTTGTAGTTACTGTCTGGAGGAACTATGGCTGTTGTAGTTACTGTCTGGAGGAACTATGGCTGTTGTAGTTACTGTCTGGAGGAACTATGGCTGTTGTAGTTACTGTCTGGAGGAACTATGGCTGTTGTAGTTACTGTCTGGAGGAACTATGGCTGTTGTAGTTACTGTCTGGAGGAACTATGGCTGTTGTAGTTACTGTCTGGAGGAACTATGGCTGTTGTAGTTACTGTCTGGAGGAACTATGACTGTCTGGAGGAACTATGGCTGTTGTAGTTACTGTCTGGAGGAACTATGGCTGTTGTAGTTACTGTCTGGAGGAACGATGGCTGTTGTAGTTACTGTCTGGAGGAACGATGGCTGTTGTAGTTACTGTCTGGAGGAACTATGGCTGTTGTAGTTACTGTCTGGAGGAACTATGGCTGTTGTAGTTACTGTCTGGAGGAACTATGGCTGTTGTAGTTACTGTCTGGAGGAACTATGGCTGTTGTAGTTACTGTCTGGAGGAACTATGGCTGTTGTAGTTACTGTCTGGAGGAACTATGGCTGTTGTAGTTACTGTCTGGAGGAACTATGGCTGTTGTAGTTACTGTCTGGAGGAACTATGGCTGTTGTAGTTACTGTCTGGAGGAACTATGGCTGTTGTAGTTACTGTCTGGAGGAACTATGGCTGTTGTAGTTACTGTCTGGAGGAACTATGGCTGTTGTAGTTACTGTCTGGAGGAACTATGGCTGTTGTAGTTACTGTCTGGAGGAACTATGGCTGTTGTAGTTACTGTCTGGAGGAACTATGGCTGTTTTAGTTACTGTCTGGAGGAACTAGGACTGTCTGGAGGAACTATGGCTGTTGTAGTTACTGTCTGGAGGAACTATGGCTGTTGTAGTTACTGTCTGGAGGAACTATGGCTGTTGTAGTTACTGTCTGGAGGAACGATGGCTGTTGTAGTTACTGTCTGGAGGAACGATGGCTGTTGTAGTTACTGTCTGGAGGAACTATGGCTGTTGTAGTTACTGTCTGGAGGAACTATGGCTGTTTTAGTTACTGTCTGGAGGAACTAGGACTGTCTGGAGGAACTATGGCTGTTGTAGTTACTGTCTGGAGGAACTATGGCTGTTGTAGTTACTGTCTGGAGGAACTATGGCTGTTGTAGTTACTGTCTGGAGGAACTATGGCTGTTGTAGTTACTGTCTGGAGGAACGATGGCTGTTGTAGTTACTGTCTGGAGGAACTAGGACTGTCTGGAGGAACTATGGCTGTTGTAGGTACTGTCTGGAGGAACTATGGCTGTTGTAGTTACTGTCTGGAGGAACTATGGCTGTTGTAGTTACTGTCTGGAGGAACTAGGACTGTTGTAGTTACTGTCTGGAGGAACTATGGCTGTTGTAGTTACTGTCTGGAGGAACTATGGCTGTTGTAGGTACTGTCTGTGGGAACTATGGCTGTTGTAGTTACTGTCTGGAGGAACTATGGCTGTTGTAGTTACTGTCTGGAGGAACTATGGCTGTTGTAGTTACTGTCTGGAGGAACTATGGCTGTTGTAGGTACTGTCTGGAGGAACTATGACTGTCTGGAGGAACTATGGCTGTTGTAGTTACTGTCTGGAGGAACTATGGCTGTTGTAGTTACTGTCTGGAGGAACTATGGCTGTTGTAGTTACTGTCTGGAGGAACTATGGCTGTTGTAGTTACTGTCTGGAGGAACTATGGCTGTTGTAGTTACTGTCTGGAGGAACTATGGCTGTTGTAGTTACTGTCTGGAGGAACTATGGCTGTTGTAGTTACTGTCTGGAGGAACTATGGCTGTTGTAGTTACTGTCTGGAGGAACTATGGCTGTTGTAGTTACTGTCTGGAGGAACTATGGCTGTTGTAGTTACTGTCTGGAGGAACTATGACTGTCTGAAGGAACTATGGCTGTTGTAGTTACTGTCTGGAGGAACTATGGCTGTTGTAGTTACTGTCTGGAGGAACGATGGCTGTTGTAGTTACTGTCTGGAGGAACGATGGCTGTTGTAGTTACTGTCTGGAGGAACGATGGCTGTTGTAGTTACTGTCTGGAGGAACTATGGCTGTTGTAGTTACTGTCTGGAGGAACTATGGCTGTTGTAGTTACTGTCTGGAGGAACTATGGCTGTTGTAGTTACTGTCTGGAGGAACTATGGCTGTTGTAGTTACTGTCTGGAGGAACTATGGCTGTTGTAGTTACTGTCTGGAGGAACTATGGCTGTTGTAGTTACTGTCTGGAGGAACTATGGCTGTTGTAGTTACTGTCTGGAGGAACTATGGCTGTTGTAGTTACTGTCTGGAGGAACTATGGCTGTTGTAGTTACTGTCTGGAGGAACTATGGCTGTTGTAGTTACTGTCTGGAGGAACTATGGCTGTTGTAGTTACTGTCTGGAGGAACTATGGCTGTTGTAGTTACTGTCTGGAGGAACTATGGCTGTTGTAGTTACTGTCTGGAGGAACTATGGCTGTTGTAGTTACTGTCTGGAGGAACTATGGCTGTTTTAGTTACTGTCTGGAGGAACTAGGACTGTCTGGAGGAACTATGGCTGTTGTAGTTACTGTCTGGAGGAACTATGGCTGTTGTAGTTACTGTCTGGAGGAACTATGGCTGTTGTAGTTACTGTCTGGAGGAACGATGGCTGTTGTAGTTACTGTCTGGAGGAACGATGGCTGTTGTAGTTACTGTCTGGAGGAACTATGGCTGTTGTAGTTACTGTCTGGAGGAACTATGGCTGTTGTAGGTACTGTCTGGAGGAACTAGGACTGTCTGGAGGAACTATGGCTGTTGTAGTTACTGTCTGGAGGAACTATGGAGGTTGTAGTTACTGTCTGGAGGAACTATGGCTGTTGTAGGTACTGTCTGGAGGAACTATGGAGGTTGTAGTTACTGTCTGGAGCAACTATGGCTGTTGTAGGTACTGTCTGGAGGAACTAGGACTGTCTGGAGGAACTATGGCTGTTGTAGTTACTGTCTGGAGGAACTATGGCTGTTGTAGTTACTGTCTGGAGGAACTATGGAGGTTGTAGTTACTGTCTGGAGGAACTATGGCTGTTGTAGGTACTGTCTGGAGGAACTATGGAGGTTGTAGTTACTGTCTGGAGGAACTATGGCTGTTGTAGTTACTGTCTGGAGGAACTAGGACTGTTGTAGTTACTGTCTGTGGGAACTATGGCTGTTGTAGGTACTGTCTGGAGGAACTATGGAGGTTGTAGTTACTGTCTGGAGGAACTATGGCTGTTGTAGTTACTGTCTGGAGGAACTATGGCTGTTGTAGTTACTGTCTGGAGGAACTATGGCTGTTGTAGTTACTTGTCTGGAGGAACTATGGCTGTTGTAGTTACTGTCTGTGGGAACTATGGCTGTTGTAGTTACTGTCTGGAGGAACTATGGCTGTTGTAGGTACTGTCTGTGGGAACTATGGCTGTTGTAGTTACTGTCTGTGGGAACTATGGCTGTTGTAGTTACTGTCTGGAGGAACGATGGCTGTTGTAGTTACTGTCTGGAGGAACGATGGCTGTTGTAGTTACTGTCTGGAGGAACTATGGCTGTTGTAGTTACTGTCTGGAGGAACTATGGCTGTTGTAGGTACTGTCTGGAGGAACTAGGACTGTCTGGAGGAACTATGGCTGTTGTAGGTACTGTCTGGAGGAACTATGGCTGTTGTAGTTACTGTCTGGAGGAACTATGGCTGTTGTAGTTACTGTCTGGAGGAACTAGGACTGTTGTAGTTACTGTCTGGAGGAACTATGGCTGTTGTAGTTACTGTCTGGAGGAACTATGGCTGTTGTAGGTACTGTCTGTGGGAACTATGGCTGTTGTAGTTACTGTCTGGAGGAACTATGGCTGTTGTAGTTACTGTCTGGAGGAACTATGGCTGTTGTAGTTACTGTCTGGAGGAACTATGGCTGTTGTAGGTACTGTCTGGAGGAACTATGACTGTCTGGAGGAACTATGGCTGTTGTAGTTACTGTCTGGAGGAACTATGGCTGTTGTAGTTACTGTCTGGAGGAACTATGGCTGTTGTAGTTACTGTCTGGAGGAACTATGGCTGTTGTAGTTACTGTCTGGAGGAACTATGGCTGTTGTAGTTACTGTCTGGAGGAACTATGGCTGTTGTAGTTACTGTCTGGAGGAACTATGGCTGTTGTAGTTACTGTCTGGAGGAACTATGGCTGTTGTAGTTACTGTCTGGAGGAACTATGGCTGTTGTAGTTACTGTCTGGAGGAACTATGACTGTCTGGAGGAACTATGGCTGTTGTAGTTACTGTCTGGAGGAACTATGGCTGTTGTAGTTACTGTCTGGAGGAACGATGGCTGTTGTAGTTACTGTCTGGAGGAACGATGGCTGTTGTAGTTACTGTCTGGAGGAACTATGGCTGTTGTAGTTACTGTCTGGAGGAACTATGGCTGTTGTAGTTACTGTCTGGAGGAACTATGGCTGTTGTAGTTACTGTCTGGAGGAACTATGGCTGTTGTAGTTACTGTCTGGAGGAACTATGGCTGTTGTAGTTACTGTCTGGAGGAACTATGGCTGTTGTAGTTACTGTCTGGAGGAACTATGGCTGTTGTAGTTACTGTCTGGAGGAACTATGGCTGTTGTAGTTACTGTCTGGAGGAACTATGGCTGTTGTAGTTACTGTCTGGAGGAACTATGGCTGTTGTAGTTACTGTCTGGAGGAACTATGGCTGTTGTAGTTACTGTCTGGAGGAACTATGGCTGTTGTAGTTACTGTCTGGAGGAACTATGGCTGTTGTAGTTACTGTCTGGAGGAACTATGGCTGTTTTAGTTACTGTCTGGAGGAACTAGGACTGTCTGGAGGAACTATGGCTGTTGTAGTTACTGTCTGGAGGAACTATGGCTGTTGTAGTTACTGTCTGGAGGAACTATGGCTGTTGTAGTTACTGTCTGGAGGAACGATGGCTGTTGTAGTTACTGTCTGGAGGAACGATGGCTGTTGTAGTTACTGTCTGGAGGAACTATGGCTGTTGTAGTTACTGTCTGGAGGAACTATGGCTGTTGTAGGTACTGTCTGGAGGAACTAGGACTGTCTGGAGGAACTATGGCTGTTGTAGTTACTGTCTGGAGGAACTATGGCTGTTGTAGGTACTGTCTGGAGGAACTATGGAGGTTGTAGTTACTGTCTGGAGCAACTATGGCTGTTGTAGGTACTGTCTGGAGGAACTAGGACTGTCTGGAGGAACTATGGCTGTTGTAGTTACTGTCTGGAGGAACTATGGCTGTTGTAGTTACTGTCTGGAGGAACTATGGAGGTTGTAGTTACTGTCTGGAGGAACTATGGCTGTTGTAGGTACTGTCTGGAGGAACTATGGAGGTTGTAGTTACTGTCTGGAGGAACTATGGCTGTTGTAGTTACTGTCTGGAGGAACTAGGACTGTTGTAGTTACTGTCTGTGGGAACTATGGCTGTTGTAGGTACTGTCTGGAGGAACTATGGAGGTTGTAGTTACTGTCTGGAGGAACTATGGCTGTTGTAGTTACTGTCTGGAGGAACTATGGCTGTTGTAGTTACTGTCTGGAGGAACTATGGCTGTTGTAGTTACTTGTCTGGAGGAACTATGGCTGTTGTAGTTACTGTCTGTGGGAACTATGGCTGTTGTAGTTACTGTCTGGAGGAACTATGGCTGTTGTAGGTACTGTCTGTGGGAACTATGGCTGTTGTAGTTACTGTCTGTGGGAACTATGGCTGTTGTAGTTACTGTCTGGAGGAACGATGGCTGTTGTAGTTACTGTCTGGAGGAACGATGGCTGTTGTAGTTACTGTCTGGAGGAACTATGGCTGTTGTAGTTACTGTCTGGAGGAACTATGGCTGTTGTAGGTACTGTCTGGAGGAACTAGGACTGTCTGGAGGAACTATGGCTGTTGTAGGTACTGTCTGGAGGAACTATGGCTGTTGTAGTTACTGTCTGGAGGAACTATGGCTGTTGTAGTTACTGTCTGGAGGAACTAGGACTGTTGTAGTTACTGTCTGGAGGAACTATGGCTGTTGTAGTTACTGTCTGGAGGAACTATGGCTGTTGTAGGTACTGTCTGTGGGAACTATGGCTGTTGTAGTTACTGTCTGGAGGAACTATGGCTGTTGTAGTTACTGTCTGGAGGAACTATGGCTGTTGTAGTTACTGTCTGGAGGAACTATGGCTGTTGTAGGTACTGTCTGGAGGAACTATGACTGTCTGGAGGAACTATGGCTGTTGTAGTTACTGTCTGGAGGAACTATGGCTGTTGTAGTTACTGTCTGGAGGAACTATGGCTGTTGTAGTTACTGTCTGGAGGAACTATGGCTGTTGTAGTTACTGTCTGGAGGAACTATGGCTGTTGTAGTTACTGTCTGGAGGAACTATGGCTGTTGTAGTTACTGTCTGGAGGAACTATGGCTGTTGTAGTTACTGTCTGGAGGAACTATGGCTGTTGTAGTTACTGTCTGGAGGAACTATGGCTGTTGTAGTTACTGTCTGGAGGAACTATGACTGTCTGGAGGAACTATGGCTGTTGTAGTTACTGTCTGGAGGAACTATGGCTGTTGTAGTTACTGTCTGGAGGAACGATGGCTGTTGTAGTTACTGTCTGGAGGAACGATGGCTGTTGTAGTTACTGTCTGGAGGAACTATGGCTGTTGTAGTTACTGTCTGGAGGAACTATGGCTGTTGTAGTTACTGTCTGGAGGAACTATGGCTGTTGTAGTTACTGTCTGGAGGAACTATGGCTGTTGTAGTTACTGTCTGGAGGAACTATGGCTGTTGTAGTTACTGTCTGGAGGAACTATGGCTGTTGTAGTTACTGTCTGGAGGAACTATGGCTGTTGTAGTTACTGTCTGGAGGAACTATGGCTGTTGTAGTTACTGTCTGGAGGAACTATGGCTGTTGTAGTTACTGTCTGGAGGAACTATGGCTGTTGTAGTTACTGTCTGGAGGAACTATGGCTGTTGTAGTTACTGTCTGGAGGAACTATGGCTGTTGTAGTTACTGTCTGGAGGAACTATGGCTGTTTTAGTTACTGTCTGGAGGAACTAGGACTGTCTGGAGGAACTATGGCTGTTGTAGTTACTGTCTGGAGGAACTATGGCTGTTGTAGTTACTGTCTGGAGGAACTATGGCTGTTGTAGTTACTGTCTGGAGGAACGATGGCTGTTGTAGTTACTGTCTGGAGGAACGATGGCTGTTGTAGTTACTGTCTGGAGGAACTATGGCTGTTGTAGTTACTGTCTGGAGGAACTATGGCTGTTGTAGGTACTGTCTGGAGGAACTAGGACTGTCTGGAGGAACTATGGCTGTTGTAGTTACTGTCTGGAGGAACTATGGAGGTTGTAGTTACTGTCTGGAGGAACTATGGCTGTTGTAGGTACTGTCTGGAGGAACTATGGAGGTTGTAGTTACTGTCTGGAGCAACTATGGCTGTTGTAGGTACTGTCTGGAGGAACTAGGACTGTCTGGAGGAACTATGGCTGTTGTAGTTACTGTCTGGAGGAACTATGGCTGTTGTAGTTACTGTCTGGAGGAACTATGGAGGTTGTAGTTACTGTCTGGAGGAACTATGGCTGTTGTAGGTACTGTCTGGAGGAACTATGGAGGTTGTAGTTACTGTCTGGAGGAACTATGGCTGTTGTAGTTACTGTCTGGAGGAACTAGGACTGTTGTAGTTACTGTCTGTGGGAACTATGGCTGTTGTAGGTACTGTCTGGAGGAACTATGGAGGTTGTAGTTACTGTCTGGAGGAACTATGGCTGTTGTAGTTACTGTCTGGAGGAACTATGGCTGTTGTAGTTACTGTCTGGAGGAACTATGGCTGTTGTAGTTACTTGTCTGGAGGAACTATGGCTGTTGTAGTTACTGTCTGTGGGAACTATGGCTGTTGTAGTTACTGTCTGGAGGAACTATGGCTGTTGTAGGTACTGTCTGTGGGAACTATGGCTGTTGTAGTTACTGTCTGTGGGAACTATGGCTGTTGTAGTTACTGTCTGTGGGAACTATGGCTGTTGTAGGTACTGTCTGTGGGAACTATGGCTGTTGTAGGTACTGTCTGGAGGAACTATGGCTGTTGTAGTTATTGTCTGTGGGAACTAGGACTGTTGTAGTTACTGTCTGGAGGAACTATGGCTGTTGTAGGTACTGTCTGTGGGAACTATGGCTGTTGTAGTTACTGTCTGTGGGAACTATGGCTGTTGTAGTTACTGTCTGTGGGAACTATGGCTGTTGTAGGTACTGTCTGTGGGAACTATGGCTGTTGTAGTTACTGTCTGTGGGAACTATGGCTGTTGTAGTTACTGTCTGTGGGAACTATGGCTGTTGTAGTTACTGTCTGTGGGAACTATGGCTGTTGTAGTTACTGTCTGTGGGAACTATGGCTGTTGTAGTTACTGTCTGTGGGAACTATGGCTGTTGTAGGTACTGTCTGTGGGAACTATGGCTGTTGTAGTTACTGTCTGGAGGAACTATGGCTGTTGTAGTTACTGTCTGTGGGAACTATGGCTGTTGTAGGTACTGTCTGTGGGAACTATGGCTATTGTAGTTACTGTCTGTGGGAACTATGGCTGTTGTAGTTACTGTCTGGAGGAACTATGGCTGTTGTAGTTACTGTCTGGAGGAACTATGGCTGTTGTAGGTATTGTCTGTGGGAACTAGGACTGTTGTAGTTACTGTCTGGAGGAACTATGGCTGTTGTAGTTACTGTCTGTGGGAACTATGGCTGTTGTAGGTACTGTCTGTGGGAACTATGGCTGTTGTAGTTACTGTCTGTGGGAACTATGGCTGTTGTAGTTACTGTCTGTGGGAACTATGGCTGTTGTAGTTACTGTCTGGAGGAACTATGGCTGTTGTAGTTACTGTCTGGAGGAACTATGGCTGTTGTAGTTACTGTCTGGAGGAACTATGGCTGTTGTAGTTACTGTCTGTGGGAACTATGGCTGTTGTAGTTACTGTCTGGAGGAACTATGGCTGTTGTAGTTACTGTCTGGAGGAACTATGGCTGTTGTAGTTACTGTCTGGAGGAACTATGGCTGTTGTAGTTACTGTCTGTGGGAACTATGGCTGTTGTAGTTACTGTCTGGAGGAACTATGGCTGTTGTAGGTACTGTCTGGAGGAACTATGGCTGTTGTAGTTACTGTCTGTGGGAACTATGGCTGTTGTAGTTACTGTCTGGAGGAACTATGGCTGTTGTAGTTACTGTCTGGAGGAACTATGGCTGTTGTAGTTACTGTCTGGAGGAACTATGGCTGTTGTAGTTACTGTCTGGAGGAACTATGGCTGTTGTAGTTACTGTCTGTGGGAACTATGGCTGTTGTAGTTACTGTCTGGAGGAACTATGGCTGTTGTAGTTACTGTCTGGAGGAACTATGGCTGTTGTAGTTACTGTCTGGAGGAACTATGGCTGTTGTAGGTACTGTCTGGAGGAACTATGGCTGTTGTAGGTACTGTCTGGAGGAACTATGGCTGTTGTAGTTACTGTCTGGAGGAACTATGGCTGTTGTAGGTACTGTCTGGAGGAACTATGGCTGTTGTAGTTACTGTCTGGAGGAACTATGGCTGTTGTAGTTACTGTCTGGAGGAACTATGGCTGTTGTAGGTACTGTCTGTAGGAACTATGGCTGTTGTAGTTACTGTCTGGAGGAACTATGGCTGTTGTAGTTACTGTCTGGAGGAACTATGGCTGTTGTAGTTACTGTCTGGAGGAACTGTCTGGAGGAACTATGGCTGTTGTAGTTACTGTCTGGAGGAACTAGGACTGTCTGGAGGAACTGTCTGTGGGCTGTACTGTCTGGAGGAACTAGGACTGTCTGGAGGAACTATGGCTGTTGTAGTTACTGTCTGGAGGAACTATGGCTGTTGTAGGTACTGTCTGGAGGAACTATGGCTGTTGTAGTTACTGTCTGGAGGAACTATGGCTGTTGTAGTTACTGTCTGGAGGAACTATGGCTGTTGTAGTTACTGTCTGGAGGAACTGTCTGGAGGAAATATGGCTGTTGTAGTTACTGTCTGGAGGAACAAGGACTGTCTGGAGGAACTATGGCTGTTGTAGTTACTGTCTGGAGGAACTATGGAGGTTGTAGTTACTGTCTGGAGGAACTATGGCTGTTGTAGGTACTGTCTGGAGGAACTATGGAGGTTGTAGTTACTGTCTGGAGCAACTATGGCTGTTGTAGGTACTGTCTGGAGGAACTAGGACTGTCTGGAGGAACTATGGCTGTTGTAGTTACTGTCTGGAGGAACTATGGCTGTTGTAGTTACTGTCTGGAGGAACTATGGAGGTTGTAGTTACTGTCTGGAGGAACTATGGCTGTTGTAGGTACTGTCTGGAGGAACTATGGAGGTTGTAGTTACTGTCTGGAGGAACTATGGCTGTTGTAGTTACTGTCTGGAGGAACTAGGACTGTTGTAGTTACTGTCTGTGGGAACTATGGCTGTTGTAGGTACTGTCTGTGGGAACTATGGAGGTTGTAGTTACTGTCTGGAGGAACTATGGCTGTTGTAGTTACTGTCTGGAGGAACTATGGCTGTTGTAGTTACTGTCTGGAGGAACTATGGCTGTTGTAGTTACTTGTCTGGAGGAACTATGGCTGTTGTAGTTACTGTCTGTGGGAACTATGGCTGTTGTAGTTACTGTCTGGAGGAACTATGGCTGTTGTAGTTACTGTCTGGAGGAACTATGGCTGTTGTAGTTACTGTCTGGAGGAACTATGGCTGTTGTAGGTACTGTCTGTGGGAACTATGGCTGTTGTAGTTACTGTCTGTGGGAACTATGGCTGTTGTAGGTACTGTCTGTGGGAACTATGGCTGTTGTAGGTACTGTCTGGAGGAACTATGGCTGTTGTAGTTATTGTCTGTGGGAACTAGGACTGTTGTAGTTACTGTCTGGAGGAACTATGGCTGTTGTAGGTACTGTCTGTGGGAACTATGGCTGTTGTAGTTACTGTCTGTGGGAACTATGGCTGTTGTAGTTACTGTCTGTGGGAACTATGGCTGTTGTAGGTACTGTCTGTGGGAACTATGGCTGTTGTAGTTACTGTCTGGGGGAACTATGGCTGTTGTAGTTACTGTCTGTGGGAACTATGGCTGTTGTAGTTACTGTCTGTGGGAACTATGGCTGTTGTAGTTACTGTCTGTGGGAACTATGGCTGTTGTAGGTACTGTCTGTGGGAACTATGGCTGTTGTAGTTACTGTCTGGAGGAACTATGGCTGTTGTAGTTACTGTCTGTGGGAACTATGGCTGTTGTAGGTACTGTCTGTGGGAACTATGGCTATTGTAGTTACTGTCTGTGGGAACTATGGCTGTTGTAGTTACTGTCTGGAGGAACTATGGCTGTTGTAGTTACTGTCTGGAGGAACTATGGCTGTTGTAGGTATTGTCTGTGGGAACTAGGACTGTTGTAGTTACTGTCTGGAGGAACTATGGCTGTTGTAGTTACTGTCTGTGGGAACTATGGCTGTTGTAGGTACTGTCTGTGGGAACTATGGCTGTTGTAGTTACTGTCTGTGGGAACTATGGCTGTTGTAGTTACTGTCTGGAGGAACTATGGCTGTTGTAGTTACTGTCTGGAGGAACTATGGCTGTTGTAGTTACTGTCTGGAGGAACTATGGCTGTTGTAGTTACTGTCTGTGGGAACTATGGCTGTTGTAGTTACTGTCTGGAGGAACTATGGCTGTTGTAGTTACTGTCTGGAGGAACTATGGCTGTTGTAGTTACTGTCTGGAGGAACTATGGCTGTTGTAGTTACTGTCTGTGGGAACTATGGCTGTTGTAGTTACTGTCTGGAGGAACTATGGCTGTTGTAGGTACTGTCTGGAGGAACTATGGCTGTTGTAGTTACTGTCTGTGGGAACTATGGCTGTTGTAGTTACTGTCTGGAGGAACTATGGCTGTTGTAGTTACTGTCTGGAAGAACTATGGCTGTTGTAGTTACTGTCTGGAGGAACTATGGCTGTTGTAGTTACTGTCTGGAGGAACTATGGCTGTTGTAGTTACTGTCTGTGGGAACTATGGCTGTTGTAGTTACTGTCTGGAGGAACTATGGCTGTTGTAGTTACTGTCTGGAGGAACTATGGCTGTTGTAGTTACTGTCTGGAGGAACTATGGCTGTTGTAGTTACTGTCTGGAGGAACTATGGCTGTTGTAGGTACTGTCTGGAGGAACTATGGCTGTTGTAGGTACTGTCTGGAGGAACTATGGCTGTTGTAGTTACTGTCTGGAGGAACTATGGCTGTTGTAGGTACTGTCTGGAGGAACTATGGCTGTTGTAGTTACTGTCTGGAGGAACTATGGCTGTTGTAGTTACTGTCTGGAGGAACTATGGCTGTTGTAGGTACTGTCTGTAGGAACTATGGCTGTTGTAGTTACTGTCTGGAGGAACTATGGCTGTTGTAGTTACTGTCTGGAGGAACTATGGCTGTTGTAGTTACTGTCTGGAGGAACTGTCTGGAGGAACTATGGCTGTTGTAGTTACTGTCTGGAGGAACTAGGACTGTCTGGAGGAACTGTCTGTGGGCTGTACTGTCTGGAGGAACTAGGACTGTCTGGAGGAACTATGGCTGTTGTAGTTACTGTCTGGAGGAATTATGGCTGTTGTAGGTACTGTCTGGAGGAACTATGGCTGTTGTAGTTACTGTCTGGAGGAACTATGGCTGTTGTAGTTACTGTCTGGAGGAACTATGGCTGTTGTAGTTACTGTCTGGAGGAACTGTCTGGAGGAAATATGGCTGTTGTAGTTACTGTCTGGAGGAACTAGGACTGTCTGGAGGAACTGTCTGTGGGCTGTACTGTCTGGAGGAACTAGGACTGTCTGGAGGAACTATGGCTGTTGTAGTTACTGTCTGGGGGAACTATGGCTGTTGTAGTTAGTGTCTGTGGGAACTATGGCTGTTGTAGTTACTGTCTGTGGGAACTATGGCTGTTGTAGGTACTGTCTGTGGGAACTATGGCTGTTGTAGTTACTGTCTGGAGGAACTATGGCTGTTGTAGTTACTGTCTGTGGGAACTATGGCTGTTGTAGGTACTGTCTGTGGGAACTATGGCTGTTGTAGTTACTGTCTGTGGGAACTATGGCTGTTGTAGTTACTGTCTGGAGGAACTATGGCTGTTGTAGTTACTGTCTGGAGGAACTATGGCTGTTGTAGGTATTGTCTGTGGGAACTAGGACTGTTGTAGTTACTGTCTGGAGGAACTATGGCTGTTGTAGTTACTGTCTGTGGGAACTATGGCTGTTGTAGGTACTGTCTGTGGGAACTATGGCTGTTGTAGTTACTGTCTGGAGGAACTATGGCTGTTGTAGTTACTGTCTGGAGGAACTATGGCTGTTGTAGTTACTGTCTGGAGGAACTATGGCTGTTGTAGTTACTGTATGTGGGAACTATGGCTGTTGTAGTTACTGTCTGGAGGAACTATGGCTGTTGTAGTTACTGTCTGTGGGAACTATGGCTGTTGTAGTTACTGTCTGGAGGAACTATGGCTGTTGTAGTTACTGTCTGGAGGAACTATGGCTGTTGTAGTTACTGTCTGGAGGAACTATGGCTGTTGTAGTTACTGTATGTGGGAACTATGGCTGTTGTAGTTACTGTCTGGAGGAACTATGGCTGTTGTAGTTACTGTCTGGAGGAACTATGGCTGTTGTAGTTACTGTCTGGAGGAACTAGGACTGTCTGGAGGAACTGTCTGTGGGCTGTACTGTCTGGAAGAACTAGGACTGTCTGGAGGAACTATGGCTGTTGTAGTTACTGTCTGGAGGAACTATGGCTGTTGTAGTTACTGTCTGGGGGAACTATGGCTGTTGTAGTTACTGTCTGGAGGAACTAGGACTGTCTGGAGGAACTGTCTGTGGGCTGTACTGTCTGGAAGAACTAGGACTGTCTGGAGGAACTATGGCTGTTGTAGTTACTGTCTGGAGGAACTATGGCTGTTGTAGTTACTGTCTGGAGGAACTATGGCTGTTGTAGTTACTGTCTGGAGGAACTATGGCTGTTGTAGGTACTGTCTGGAGGAACTATGGCTGTTGTAGGTACTGTCTGGAGGAACTATGGCTGTTGTAGTTACTGTCTGGAGGAACTATGGCTGTTGTAGTTACTGTCTGGAGGAACTATGGCTGTTGTAGTTACTGTCTGGAGGAACTATGGCTGTTGTAGGTACTGTCTGGAGGAACTATGGCTGTTGTAGTTACTGTCTGGAGGAACTATGGCTGTTGTAGTTACTGTCTGGAGGAACTATGGCTGTTGTAGGTACTGTCTGGAGGAACTATGGCTGTTGTAGTTACTGTCTGGAGGAACTAGGACTGTCTGGAGGAACTGTCTGTGGGCTGTACTGTCTGGAAGAACTAGGACTGTCTGGAGGAACTATGGCTGTTGTAGTTACTGTCTGGAGGAACTATGGCTGTTGTAGTTACTGTCTGGGGGAACTATGGCTGTTGTAGTTACTGTCTGGAGGAACTAGGACTGTCTGGAGGAACTGTCTGTGGGCTGTACTGTCTGGAAGAACTAGGACTGTCTGGAGGAACTATGGCTGTTGTAGTTACTGTCTGGAGGAACTATGGCTGTTGTAGTTACTGTCTGGAGGAACTAGGACTGTCTGGAGGAACTGTCTGTGGGCTGTACTGTCTGGAGGAACTAGGACTGTCTGGAGGAACTATGGCTGTTGTAGTTACTGTCTGGGGGAACTATGGCTGTTGTAGTTACTGTCTGGAGGAACTATGGCTGTTGTAGTTACTGTCTGGAGGAACTATGGCTGTTGTAGTTACTGTCTGGAGGAACTATGGCTGTTGTAGTTACTGTCTGGAGGAACTATGGCTGTTGTAGTTACTGTCTGGAGGAACTATGGCTGTTGTAGTTACTGTCTGGAGGAACTATGGCTGTTGTAGTTACTGTCTGGAGGAACTATGGCTGTTGTAGTTACTGTCTGGAGGAACTATGGCTGTTGTAGTTACTGTCTGGAGGAACTATGGCTGTTGTAGTTACTGTCTGGAGGAACTGTCTGGAGGAACTATGGCTGTTGTAGTTACTGTCTGGAGGAACTAGGACTGTCTGGAGGAACTGTCTGTGGGCTGTACTGTCTGGAGGAACTAGGACTGTCTGGAGGAACTATGGCTGTTGTAGTTACTGTCTGGGGGAACTATGGCTGTTGTAGTTACTGTCTGGAGGAACTAGGACTGTCTGGAGGAACTGTCTGTGGGCTGTACTGTCTGGAGGAACTAGGACTGTCTGGAGGAACTATGGCTGTTGTAGTTACTGTCTGGAGGAACTATGGCTGTTGTAGTTACTGTCTGGAGGAACTAGGACTGTCTGGAGGAACTGTCTGTGGGCTGTACTGTCTGGAGTAACTAGGACTGTCTGGAGGAACTATGGCTGTTGTAGTTACTGTCTGGGGGAACTATGGCTGTTGTAGTTACTGTCTGGAGGAACTATGGCTGTTGTAGTTACTGTCTGGAGGAACTATGGCTGTTGTATGTACTGTCTGGAGGAACTGTCTGTGGGCTGTACTGTCTGGAGGAACCAGTACTGTCTAGAGGAACCAGTACTGTCTAGAGGAACCAGTACTGTCTAGAGGAACCAGTACTGTCTAGAGGAACCAGTACTGTCTAGAGGAACCAGTACTGTCTAGAGGAACCAGTACTGTCTAGAGGAACCAGTACTGTCTAGAGGAACCAGTACTGTCTAGAGGAACCAGTACTGTCTAGAGGAACCAGTACTGTCTAGAGGAACCAGTACTGTCTAGAGGAACCAGTACTTAGAGGAACCAGTACTGTCTAGAGGAACCAGTACTGTTGTAGTTACTGTCTGGGGGAACCAGTACTGTCTGGAGGAACCAGTACTGTCTGGAGGAACCAGTACTGTCTGGGGGAACCAGTACTGTCTGGGGGAACCAGTACTGTCTGGCTGTCTGGGGGAACCAGTACTGTCTGGGGGAACCAGTACTGTCTGGGGGAACCAGTACTGTCTGGGGGAACCAGTACTGTCTGGGGGAACCAGTACTGTCTGGGGGAACCAGTACTGTCTAGGGGAACCAGTACTGTCTAGGGGAACCAGTACTGTCTGGGGGAACCAGTACTGTCTGGGGGAACTAGTACTGTCTGGGGGAACTAGTACTGTTGTAGTTACTGTCTAGAGGAACCAGTACTGTCTAGAGGAACCAGTACTGTTGTAGTTACTGTCTAGGGGAACCAGTACCGTCTAGAGGAACCAGTACTGTTGTAGTTACTGTCTGGGGGAACCAGTACTGTCTGGGGGAACCAGTACTGTCTGGAGGAACCAGTACTGTCTGGAGGAACCAGTACTGTCTAGGGGAACCAGTACTGTCTGGGGGAACCAGTACTGTCTAGGGGAACCAGTACTGTCTGGGGGAACCAGTACTGTATGGGGGAACCAGTACTGTCTAGGGGAACCAGTACTGTCTGGGGGAACCAGTACTGTCTGGGGGAACTAGTACTGTTGTAGTTACTGTCTAGAGGAACCAGTACTGTCTAGAGGAACCAGTACCGTCTAGAGGAACCAGTACTGTTGTAGTTACTGTCTGGGGGAACCAGTACTGTCTAGAGGAACCAGTACCGTCTAGAGGAACCAGTACTGTTGTAGTTACTGTCTGGGGGAACCAGTACTGTCTGGGGGAACCAGTACTGTCTGGGGGAACCAGTACTGTCTGGGGGAACCAGTACTGTCTGGGGGAACCAGTACTGTCTGGAGGAACCAGTACTGTCTGGAGGAACCAGTACTGTCTGGGGGAACCAGTACTGTCTAGGGGAACCAGTACTGTCTAGGGGAACCAGTACTGTCTGGGTGAACCAGTACTGTCTAGGGGAACCAGTACTGTTGTAGTTACTGTCTGGGGGAACCAGTACTGTCTGGGGGAACCAGTACTGTCTGGGGGAACCAGTACTGTCTGGAGGAACCAGTACTGTCTGGGGGAACCAGTACTGTCTAGGGGAACCAGTACTGTCTGGGGGAACCAGTACTGTCTGGGGGAACTAGTACTGTTGTAGTTACTGTCTAGAGGAACCAGTACTGTCTAGAGGAACCAGTACCGTCTAGAGGAACCAGTACTGTTGTAGTTACTGTCTGGGGGAACCAGTACCGTCTAGAGGAACCAGTACTGTTGTAGTTACTGTCTGGGGGAACCAGTACTGTCTGGGGGAACCAGTACTGTCTGGGGGAACCAGTACTGTCTGGAGGAACCAGTACTGTCTGGAGGAACCAGTACTGTCTGGGGGAACCAGTACTGTCTGGGGGAACCAGTACTGTCTAGGGGAACCAGTACTGTCTAGGGGAACCAGTACTGTCTGGGTGAACCAGTACTGTCTAGGGGAACCAGTACTGTTGTAGTTACTGTCTGGGGGGAACCAGTACCGTCTAGAGGAACCAGTACTGTTGTAGTTACTGTCTGGGGGAACCAGTACTGACTGGGGGAACCAGTACTGTCTAGAGGAACCAGTACTGTCTAGAGGAACCAGTACTGTTGTAGTTACTGTCTGGGGGAACCAGTACTGTCTGGGGGAACCAGTACTGTCTGGGGGAACCAGTACTGTCTGGGGGAACCAGTACTGTCTGGGGGAACCAGTACTGTCTGGAGGAACTAGGACTGTCTAGGGGAACCAGTACTGTCTAGGGGAACCAGTACTGTCTAGGGGAACCAGTACTGTCTGGGGGAACCAGTACTGTCTAGGGGAACCAGTACTGTCTGGGGGAACCAGTACTGTCTGGGGGAACCAGTACTGTCTGGGGGAACCAGTACTGTCTGGGGGAACCAGTACTGTCTAGGGGAACCAGTACTGTCTGGGGGAACCAGTACTGTCTGGGGGAACTAGTACTGTCTGGGGGAACTAGTACTGTTGTAGTTACTGTCTAGAGGAACCAGTACCGTCTAGAGGAACCAGTACTGTTGTAGTTACTGTCTGGGGGAACCAGTACTGTCTAGAGGAACCAGTACCGTCTAGAGGAACCAGTACTGTTGTAGTTACTGTCTGGGGGAACCAGTACTGTCTGGAGGAACTAGTTACTGTCTGGAGGAACTAGTACTGTCTGGAGGAACTAGTACTGTCTGGAGGAACTAGTTACTGTCTGGAGGAACTAGTTACTGTCTGGAGGAACTAGTTACTGTCTGGAGGAACTAGTTACTGTCTGGAGGAACTAGCACTGTCTGGAGGAACTAGCACTGTCTGGAGGAACTAGTACTGTCTGGAGGAACTAGTTACTGTCTGGAGGAACCAGTACTGTCTGGAGGAACCAGTACTGTCTGGAGGAACCAGTACTGTCTGGAGGAACTAGTTACTGTCTGGAGGAACTAGTACTGTCTAGAGGAACTAGTACTGTCTGGAAGAACTAGTACTGTCTGGAGGAACTAGTTACTGTCTGGAGGAACTAGGTACTGTCTGGAGGAACTAGTACTGTCTGGAAGAACTAGTACTGTCTGGAAGAACTAGTACTGTCTGGAGGAACCAGTACTGTCTGGAGGAACTAGTTACTGTCTGGAGGAACTAGTACTGTCTGGAGGAACTAGTACTGTCTGGAGGAACTAGTACTGTCTGGAAGAACTAGTACTGTCTGGAAGAACTAGTACTGTCTGGAGGAACCAGTACTGTCTGGAGGAACCAGTACTGTCTGGAGGAACCAGTACTGTCTGGAGGAACTAGTACTGTCTGGAAGAACTAGCACTGTCTGGAGGAACCAGTACTGTCTGGAGGAACTAGTACTGTCTGGAAGAACTAGTACTGTCTGGAAGAACTAGTACTGTCTGGAGGAACTAGTACTGTCTGGAGGAACTAGTACTGTCTGGAGGAACTAGTACTGTCTGGAGGAACTAGTACTGTCTGGAGGAACTAGTACTGTCTGGAAGAACTAGTACTGTCTGGAAGAACTAGTACTGTCTGGAGGAACTAGTACTGTCTGGAGGAACTAGTACTGTCTGGAGGAACTAGTACTGTCTGGGGGAACCAGTACTGTCTGGAGGAACCAGTACTGTCTGGGGGAACCAGTACTGTCTGGGGGAACCAGTACTGTCTGGGGGAACCAGTACTGTCTGGGGGAACTAGTACTGTTCTAGTTACTGTCTGGAGGAACTAGTACTGTTCTAGTTACTGTCTGGAGGAACTAGTACTGTCTGGAGGAACTAGTACTGTTCTAGTTACTGTCTGGAGGTACTAGTACTGTCTGGAGGAACTAGTACTGTTGTAGTTACTGTCTGGAGGAACTAGTACTGTCTGGAGGAACCAGTACCGTCTGGAAGAACTAGTACTGTTCTAGTTGCTGTCTGGAGGAACCAGTACTGTCTGGAGGAACCAGTACTGTCTAGAGGAACTAGTACTGTTCTAGTTACTGTCTGGAGGAACCAGTACTGTCTAGAGGAACTAGTACTGTTCTAAATACTGTCTGGAGGAACCAGTACTGTCTGGAGGAACCAGTACTGTCTGGAGGAACTAGTACTGTCTGGAGGAACTAGTACTGTCTGGAGGAACTAATACTGTCTGGAGGAACTAGTACTGTCTGGAGGAACTAGTACTGTCTGGAGGAACTAGTTACTGTCTGGAGGAACTAGTTACTGTCTGGAGGAACTAGTTACTGTCTGGAGGAACTAGCACTGTCTGGAGGAACTAGCACTGTCTGGAGGAACTAGCACTGTCTGGAGGAACTAGCACTGTCTGGAGGAACTAGTACTGTCTGGAGGAACTAGTTACTGTCTGGAGGAACCAGTACTGTCTGGAGGAACCAGTACTGTCTGGAGGAACTAGTTACTGTCTGGAGGAACTAGTACTGTCTAGAGGAACTAGTACTGTCTGGAAGAACTAGTACTGTCTGGAGGAACTAGTTACTGTCTGGAGGAACTAGGTACTGTCTGGAGGAACTAGTACTGTCTGGAAGAACTAGTACTGTCTGGAAGAACTAGTACTGTCTGGAGGAACCAGTACTGTCTGGAGGAACTAGTTACTGTCTGGAGGAACTAGTACTGTCTGGAGGAACTAGTACTGTCTGGAAGAACTAGTACTGTCTGGAAGAACTAGTACTGTCTGGAAGAACTAGTACTGTCTGGAGGAACCAGTACTGTCTGGAGGAACCAGTACTGTCTGGAGGAACCAGTACTGTCTGGAGGAACTAGTACTGTCTGGAAGAACTAGCACTGTCTGGAGGAACCAGTACTGTCTGGAGGAACTAGTACTGTCTGGAAGAACTAGTACTGTCTGGAAGAACTAGTACTGTCTGGAGGAACTAGTACTGTCTGGAGGAACTAGTACTGTCTGGAGGAACTAGTACTGTCTGGAGGAACTAGTACTGTCTGGAGGAACTAGTACTGTCTGGAAGAACTAGTACTGTCTGGAGGAACTAGTACTGTCTGGAGGAACTAGTACTGTCTGGAGGAACTAGTACTGTCTGGGGGAACCAGTACTGTCTGGAGGAACCAGTACTGTCTGGGGGAACCAGTACTGTCTGGGGGAACCAGTACTGTCTGGGGGAACCAGTACTGTCTGGGGGAACTAGTACTGTTCTAGTTACTGTCTGGAGGAACTAGTACTGTTCTAGTTACTGTCTGGAGGAACTAGTACTGTCTGGAGGAACTAGTACTGTTCTAGTTACTGTCTGGAGGTACTAGTACTGTCTGGAGGAACTAGTACTGTTGTAGTTACTGTCTGGAGGAACTAGTACTGTCTGGAGGAACCAGTACCGTCTGGAAGAACTAGTACTGTTCTAGTTGCTGTCTGGAGGAACCAGTACTGTCTGGAGGAACCAGTACTGTCTAGAGGAACTAGTACTGTTCTAGTTACTGTCTGGAGGAACCAGTACTGTCTAGAGGAACTAGTACTGTTCTAAATACTGTCTGGAGGAACCAGTACTGTCTGGAGGAACCAGTACTGTCTGGAGGAACTAGTACTGTCTGGAGGAACTAATACTGTCTGGAGGAACTAGTACTGTCTGGAGGAACTAGTACTGTCTGGAGGAACTAGTACTGTCTGGAGGAACTAGTACTGTCAGTAGGAACCAGTACTGTCTGGAGGAACCAGTACTGTCTGGAGGAACCAGTACTGTCTGGAGGAACCAGTACTGTCTGGAGGAACCAGTACTGTCTGGAGGAACTAGTACTGTCTGGAGGAACTAGTACTGTCTGGAGGAACTAGTACTGTCTAGAGGAACTAGTACTGTCTGGAGGAACTAGTACTGTCTGGAGGAACTAGTTACTGTCTGGAGGAACTAGTACTGTCTGGAGGAACTAGTTACTGTCTGGAGGAACTAGTACTGTCTGGAGGAACTAGTACTGTCTGGAGGAACCAGTACTGTCTGGGGGAACCAGAATCTGACCATGTTTAATCTCCTGTTTTTATCTCCTCATATTATCTCTGCTTGTTGTTTTGTTACATATATTTTTTTCTTTATTTAACCTTTAACTAGGCAAGTCAGTTAAGAACAAATTCTTATTTACAATAACGACCTACACCAGCCAAACCTGGACGACGCTGGGCAAATTGTGCGCCGCCCTATGGGACTCCGAATCACGGCCGGTTGTGATACAGCCTGCTTATGTTAACGAGCTAGCCACCTTGTCATTGGCATGAAGAGTGAACAGATTAAATCAGATGTTTGTGGCAATAGCTAACTACCTAGCTATCACATTAGGTTGCCACTAGATAATCTAGCTAAACTAGCTGCAGTGTCAACCATGTAGCTAGCTAGCTAACTCCGCAGAACTTTTTATTTTATTTATTTTTATTTCACCAGTTAGGCAAGTTGAGAACAAGTTCTCATTTACAACTGCGACCTGGCCAAAATAAAGCAAAGCAGTTCGACACATACAACAACAGAGTTACACATGGAGTAAAACAAACATACAGTCAATAATACAGTAGAAAAACAAGTCTATATACAATGTGAGCAAGTGAGGTGAGATAAGGAAGGTAAAGGCAATAAAAAGGCCACGTGGCGAAGTAAATACAATATAGCAAGTAAAACACTGGAATGGTAGATTTGCAGTGGAAGAATGTGCAAAGTAGAAATATAAATAATGGGGTGCAAAGGAGCTAAATAAATAAATAAATACATACAGTATGGGAAGGGGTAGTTGTTTGGGTTAAATTATAGATGGGCTATGTACAGGTGCAGTAATAGGAATTGGTTTTGGGGGTGACCAGAGAGATATACCTGCTGGAGCGCGTGCTACAGGTGGGTGCTGCTATGGTGACCAGCGAGCTAAGGGGGGACTTTACCTTGCAGGGTCTTGTAGATGACCTGGAGCCAGTGGGTTTGGCGACGAGTATGGGCCACCCAACGAGAGCGTACAGGTCGCAGTGGTGGGTAGTATTTGGGGCTTTGGTGACAAAACGGATGGCACTGTGATAGACTGCATACAATTTATTGAGTAGGGTATTGGAGGCTATTTTGTAAATGACATCGCCGAAGTCGAGGATCGGTAGGAGGGTCAGTTTTACGAGGGTATGTTTGGCAGCATGAGTGAAGGATGCTTTGTTGCGAAATAGGAAGCCAATTCTAGATTTAACTTTGGACAGTCTAACCAGACACCTAGGTATTTGTAGTTGTCCACATATTCTAAGTCAGAACCGTCCAGAGTAGTGATGCTGGACGGGCGGGCAGGTGCAGGCAGCGATCGGTTGAAGAGCATGCATTTAGTTGTACTTGTATTTAAGAGCAGTTGGAGGCCACGGACGGAGAGTTGTATGGCATTGAAGCTCGTCTGGAGGGTTGTTAACAGTGTCAAAAGAAGGGCCAGAAGTATACAGAAAGGTGTCGTCTGCGTAGAGGTGGATCAGAGAATCACCAGCAGCAAGAGCGACATCATTGATGAATACAGAGAAGAGAGTAGGCCCAAGAATTGAACCCTGTGGCACCCCCATAGAGACTGCCAGAGGCCCGGACAACAGGCCCTCCGATTTGACACACTGAACTCTATCAGAGAAGTAGTTGGTGAACCAGGCGAGGCAATCATTTGAGAAACCAATGCTATCGAGTCTGCCCATGAGGATGTGGTGATTGACAGAGTCGAAAGCCTTGGCCAGGTCAATGAATACGGCTGCACAGTATTGTTTCTTATCGATGGCGGTTAAGATATCGTTTATGACCTTGAGCGTGGCTGAGGTGCACCCATGACCAGCTCTGAAACCACATTGCATAGCGGAGAAGATACAGTGGGATTCGAAATGGTCAGTGATCTGTTTGTTGACTTGGCTTTCGAAGATCTTAGAAAGGCAGGGTAGGTTAGATATAGGTCTGTAGCAGTTTGGGTCAAGAGTGTCCCCCCCTTTGAAGAGGGGGATGACCGCAGCTGCTTTCCAATCTTTGGGAATCTCAGACGACACGAAAGAGAGGTTGAACAGGCTAGTAATAGGGGTTGCAACAATTTCGGCAGATCATTTTAGAAAGAAAGGGTCCAGATTGTCTAGCCCGGCTGATTTGTGGGGGTCCAGATTTTGCAGCTCTTTCAGAACATCAGCTGACTGGATTTGAGAGAAGGAGAAATTGGGAAGGCTTGGGCGAGTTGCTGTGGGGGGTGCAGTGCTGTTGACCGGGGTAGGGCTAGCCAGGTGGAAAGCATGGCCAGCCGTAGAAAAATGCTTATTGAAATTCTCAATTATAGTGGATTTATTGGTTGTGACAGTTTCCTATCCTCAGTGCAGTGGGCAGCTGGGAGGTGTTCTTATTCTCCGTGGACTTTAGTGTCCCAGAACTTATGAGTTTGTGTTGCAGGAAGCACATTTCTGGTTGAAAAAGCTAGCCTTGGCTTTTCTAACTGACTGTGTATATTGGTTTCTAACTTCCCTGAAAAGTTGCATATCACGGGGGTTTTCGATGCTAATGCAGAACGCCATAGGATGCGTTTGTGCTGATCGAGGACATTCAGGTCTGGAGAGAACCAAGGGATATATCTGTTCCTGGTTCTAAATTTCTTGAATGGGGCATGCTTATTTAAGATGGTGAGGAAGGCATTTTTAAAGAATAACCAGGCATCCTCTACTGACGGGATGAGATCAATATCCTTCCAGGATACCCGGGCCAGGTCGATTAGAAAGGCCTGCTCGCTGAAGTGTTTCAGGGAGCGTTTGATAGTGATGAGTGGAAGTCGTTTGACCGCTGACCAATTACGGATGCAGGCAATGAGGCAATGAGGCAGGCAATGAGGCAGTGATCGCTGAGATTTTGGTTGAAAACAGCAGAGGTGTATTTAGAGGGCAAGTTGGTTAGGATGATATCTATGAGGGTGCCCGTGTTTACGGATTTGGGGTTATACCTGGTAGGTTCATTGATAATATGTGTGAGATTGAGGGCATCAAGCTTAGATTGTAGAATCCTCCCACTCCATTGCTCTCTCTCACTGTGTGTGTGTGTCTAAATGTCATTGTTTTTATGACAAGGCTTATAAGCACATCTGTCATATAGTGAAATATCTCAGTAAGCTTTTTGTACCATATAACTAGAAAAACTTTTTTTTTAATTTTATTTACAACTGGTAGCAGCACAACTGAGAGGGAGGAGGATGGGCCAGACAAGAAAATAAAAATACCCTTCAGTGGAAAGGAGAGGTTCTGGAGGAGGAGGAGGATGGGCCAGACAAGAAAATAAAAATACCCTTCAGTGGAAAGGAGAGGTTCTGGAGAGGAGGATAAATACTACCTTAACATGAAAAAGATGATAGAGTTGACTATGGCAATTGATCTCTGCACTGTTAGATTATTTACATCATTCTTACCTGAATACCTACAGTACCTTGATGTTTAAATCCATGCTGAAATGTCTGATTTGCATTCTAGTAACATGAAAGTGAAATGTCGATATTGATTGTTGTTTGACGGTTGTAAAACACCAGATCCTCTTTGATTTTTCATTCTAAATAGAAAGTCAAACACTTGGTGTAAATATTTTTAGTACGCATTCACCATCACATGAACTTGCAATTATAGTGAAATACATTTTCATTAATGCTATTGAAACGATTCTAATGTCTTGAGTACCTGTCACGTTCTGACCATAGTTCGTTTGGTTTTGTCTTTGTTTTAGTGTGGTCAGGGCGTGAGTTGGGTGGGTTATCTATATGTTGTGTTTCTATGTTGGGTTTGTTGTTTGGCCTAATATGGTTCTCAATCAGAGGCAGGTGTTTGTCATTGTCTCTGATTGGGAACCATATTTAGGTAGCCTGTTTTTCACTGTTGGTTTGTGGGTGATTGTTTCCTGTGTCAGTGTTTGTGCCACACGGGACTGTTTTGGTTAGATTTACTTTTGTTATTTTGTATTGTGTCTTGTTCAGTTTATTATATTAAAACTTACTACCCTGCGTCTTGTTCCGATCCCTGCTACACCTCTTCAGACGAAGAGGAGGAAATCTGCCGTTACAAGTACCATTTACATTTTTATGAAATTGAGCACACTGATTGCTGTTAAAGCATTTTAGCAACATGAAATGTTATTAAAGTCTGTTCATATACACCCCCAGGAAGAATAATTAAATGTTTTAAAATGTTGACAAGAGAGAACTTAAGACATTTCCATAAAGTCTTAGAATGTTTGGGGAATTTCATATAATAAGACATTTGTGAAAATTCTATAGCAATATAGAGTGGGAAAACAGCCGTGTGTTTGGACAATTAACTGCAGTAAATAAAACCGGATAAAAATGCACGTCTCGTCCAGGACCAGAGTCCACGCAGACCGGTGCATCATAGCCAATCAGAGCTACAGTAGGCCTTTATTTGCCACACGGGCCTGCCAACATTCACTTTGAACTGGACTGTGTGTATACTGGCAGTTGGGCCTGCCATCATTCACTTTGAACTGGACTGTGTGTATACTGGCAGTTGGGCCTGCCAACATTCACTTTGAACTGGACTGTGTGTATACTGGCAGTTGGGCCTGCCATCATTCACTTTGAACTGGACTGTGTGTATACTGGCAGTTGGGCCTGCCATCATTCACTTTGAACTGGACTGTGTGTATACTGGCAGTTGGGCCTGCCATCATTCACTTTGAACTGGACTGTGTGTTTACTGGCAGTTGCAACAGCGTGACTTTAGATCATTAGAACAAATTAGCCAAAAGCCACAAAATACACCTGGAAGGATTTCTGCAAATATGTCAATACCACTTGGGAGTCCTCTTACATTTGAGAACATTACAGTCCTATTGATCAAACAACCATAAAAAAAAGGTAGAACCTCTCTCCCTCAGTTATGCAACAAAAAGATCCAACAACTAATGCTAGCCAGAGAAAGATGAGCTAAAATATAACGAAGGAACATTAGATAAATCCTCTCAAACTTTTTCAGTTTGAGCCATCAAAAATTGCACTAATAAACGATGGGGAATTGTAGCTTACTCGTACTTCTGCAGCTTGCCTGACAACAATGCATTCATGTCCCAACTAAGCACCCAAAACTAACTGGCTAAAATTGGCTAGCTTGCTACTTCCAGACACAAATGAGAGAACACTCTGGCCATTTTACCCACACTAGCAGAGCTGGTTAGGCTGTTTTCACGTAATGTCGTTAACTATTACCCTCTTCGCCTACGTTTACTGACACCGGGCATATTCAGTGGGTGTGGTGCGGTCGTAATTTCATCATCAGATTCATCATCTTGGCCATGTTCTGTTATAATCTCCACCCGGCACAGCCAGAAGAGTACTGGCCACCCCTCATAGCCTGGTTCCTCTCTAGGTTTCTTCCTAGGTTTTGGCCTTTCATGGGAGTTTTTCCTAGCCACCGTGCTTCTACACCCTGCATTGCTTGCTGTTTGGGGTTTTAGGCTGGGTTTCTGTACAGCACTTTGAGATATCAGCTGATTTGATCAGTTCTTCTGTGCTCTGGCACACTCAGAACAGCGTGTTCTGAAATCGGAGTAGATAGCATGTAGTTTGCGTTCGCAAATTCCCTCTGGCTAACTGGATAACAGTCGTTCAAGTTCATGCTAGCTAACCAAATTACACCTGCATCTCTAGCTGTGTACAGTATAGCTACCAAACAATATGTGGGGAAAGTCAATCCCTCACCCACTCCTCCAATGACATCCTCCTAGCAGCTAGCTAGCATTATGCTCAGTGTTATTAGCTTGCTACATAAATAGATGCGCTAGCCTATTAGCCACGTTTTGACAGACTTGTGATCATTGCCTTTGCTAGTTTTATTGTATTGACATTGCCAGCCCTAATTACATTTGTCTGTTTTTAATCCAAAATATTGAGCCATTGGAACTGAAACAGTGCATCCCGAATGGTGACAGCAACAAATGTACCTGGCCAGCTGTGATTTACAACCTGACGGCAATATTCTTTGGACTACGAAGAAATGTATCGGTGAATTATATTAGTCATGCATTAAAATGCATCCATATATTCTGCCAACAATGCCTTAGTGTACGTCATGGAATGTTGAGGCAAATGGAACCTATTTTTAAAACCTTTAAGTTGGTTTTGTAACAAAACTGGGAATTTGAAATGTTTGACTGATATTATGATTGTCTGTTTCATTTCTGCAAAGTAGTTAAAATGTCGTCAGTTCCACTTTAAGTCAACTTTGAATAAGACTGTAATTGAAACTGTACAGCCTACTTGTGCTGGGGGACATCTGCAAGATGGTGCTGGCGGGCTTAAATAATAAATTAGTCGAATCAATTGCACTAAGTTGTTATTTTTGTTTGCTGTCAAAATGTACCATACGGTGTAAACTAAATTGTCTTCCTGTAGTTTTCTGACTGGACACCTCTTTACACTTACTTGAGTAGGTTCTTAAGAGGGTTATTTTTACAAATTACAAATCATTCTAAGTAACAGTACTTTTACTTAAGTACAGATTTCACCATTCATCCCACCTCTGGTATTTGTTATGCAAACTCTACTATCACATGTTCACTACAAAAACACACTTTAATTAGAAGGGTAACTACACCCTGATTATTCCCAGACCAAAAAGGCGGTCGGTCGCCTGATGTGGTTTAAGTGTTGTTGTGGACTTACAACATCCAATGTTGTTGTTTTTCTTATTTAAAAAATATATTACAAAAAGAAGTGATTGAGAGTGAAACCCTGAAAGAAACTGGGGAAAAATGAAAAAACAAAAATCTTTAAATTTATTTTTCAAGATAAATGTGGGCTATTTACCTAATGTTTCAGTTTTATCATAAAACACAATTTGAAGAACAAACATCCCTGTGGCAATTCATATCTCGCAGTAAAACAGTATAAAAGACTAATCAAGAGGTGAAATGTAAAAATAAAATAAGTTTAATGTTCTCTTAATTAGAAAATAGTACTGATCATATTGGCCTAGAGACGTAAATACACTGAATTCATACCATTTTTCAGTCATTTCAATTATAAAGTCATGTCTTTCTACACAATACCACAACAAATTCCTCTAATCTGGGAGGTAGACAGAGTCTTTAGAATGTATCAGAGGACACCAAAATAGAGCTGCTTCTGCAAAAGGCTGGCTACTTGTTCTATTTGACTGGCTACTCTATGCTCTTGTGGAAAACACTGTTAGCCAACATCAAAGTTACACTTTACTAGAATTAGTCTTTCTCTACGGACAGCATAAAAGGCAGGTTTGACAGAACGGTCAATAGTTTGTCTAGTTCTGCCAGAAGTGTATAGTAATGCATGCAGGCCTTTAACCTTGAAAGGCATGGTGGGTGGGGTATTAGACACGCTATGCAAGCTAGTCCCTTTTACGATGAAGATATTTTATGACTATCAAGGGAGCAGTCATTCAGATCAATTTAAAAACAGCAGGTTATCGTGTTACCCTTTTGATATTCTCTTACTGGAATATTGGGAGTCCTTTAAATTTTTACATAAACCGAAATGAAAGATATTTGTTGCTAACGAGTGTTTTTTTTAAATTCTGAGACAAGACATGGCAGTCTGCTGGACTGAACGCCATCTTCAGGTCCTCACAGCTACTGAAAATAGACTCTCATCTGGTCCACTGAGCAACCATAGCCCTCATCAGCACTGACCATGGGGGGAGGTTAGGCCTCATCATGCTTCACCAGCAGCAAGGTTGGAACAGCAATGCTGCTGGGCCCATCCCTCTTAAAAAGGTTACCATCACAACTTGGTTGAACGCCTATGCATTTCTGAAAAACGTGCAAAACCAAATTCAAGTCTGATCACATTTCCTTTTAGGTTTCATTCATAATATTTCATTCCTATTGGCCACATTTCACCAAGCTAATTCTATTTAACTTTCTCATTCATGAAATGACGCATGAATAAAGCTTTAGCTACACAACCGTGTCTTTGTCTATTAGTGTGGAAATGGAACAAAAGTTTCCACTCAACTCACTTGGAATGGAGAGAGCTCTGCCACCCATGTGGAGAGAGACACAGAGACAAAGATAGGGATTTTTATAGATCTACATTTATTTTTTTTAACCTTTATTTAACGAGGGAAGTCAGTTAAATTCTTATTTACAAAATGACAGCCTACACAGGCCAAACCCGGACGACACTGGGCCAATTGTGCGCCGCCCTATGGGACTCCAAAACACGGCCGGTTGTGATACAGCCTGGATTCGAACCAGGGTTTCTGTAGTGACGCCTCTAGTGTAACAGTATAACTTTAAACCGTCCCCTCGCCCCGACACAGGCGCGAACCAGGGACCTTCTGCACACATCAACAACGGTCGCCCACGAAGCATCGTTACCCATCGCGCCACAAAGGCCGCGGCCCTTGCAGAGCAAGGTGCAACACTACTTCTAGGTTTCAGAGCAAGTGACGTAACTGATTGAAACGCTAGTAGCGCGTACCCGCTAACTAGCTAGCCATTTCACATCCGTTACACTCACCCCCCTTTCAACCTCCTCCTTTTCCGCAGCAACCAGTGATCCGGGTCAACAGCATCAATGTAACAGTATAACTTTACGGCGTCCCCTCGCCCCGACACGGGCGCGAACCAGGGACCCTCTGCACACAACAACGGTCGCCCACGAAGCATCGTTACCCATCGCTCCACAAAGGCCACGGCCCTTGCAGAGCAAGGTGCAACACTACTTCTAGGTTTCAGAGCAAGTGACGTAACTGATTGAAACGCTAGTAGCGCGTACCCGCTAACTAGCTAGCCATTTCACATCCGTTACACTAGCACTGAGATGCAGTTCCTTAGACCACTGCACCACTCGGGAGAATAATCCATCATAATAATCATCTCACGTAATAACGGTGAGCTAATGTAAACAGCATCTGCACAGATGGCATTTAAGGCCTTACCATTGCTGCCAATGCTTAGCTTACATGACCATAATTGAAGTTCATCTTTTGTGCTGCTGATTAAGATTGTCAATATCCGATAAGGCGAGCTACAATGTTATTACACTTGAAATGCTCTTCGTTTTTAT
This sequence comes from Salvelinus alpinus, assembly GCF_045679555.1. Classification (NCBI taxonomy): domain Eukaryota; kingdom Metazoa; phylum Chordata; class Actinopteri; order Salmoniformes; family Salmonidae; genus Salvelinus; species Salvelinus alpinus. Next base: position 49,597,947 of record NC_092101.1, read on the forward strand.
CATAAGTCATTCAGGTGGACTCACTACCCATTTCATTCCTCTGATACCTGATAGCGTTCAAGGACAGGCAGGAACCAAAACAGCAGCAGACATGCGAATTCAGTCGTTGAAAGTGAGAGGTTTGATAATGGAATCTCAAGAGAGAATAGCTCAGCAAAGTCACCTCCCTCTCTCTCCTGCAGACAGCAGACAGGGTCTATTTTCACTCGATGAAAATATGTGTTTCTTGGTCTAAACTCTGTTAGCACTGTATGGCTGTGTTGTGCCCCAGTGAAACTGGCGCTGACTACACCACACTGATTCTCTAACAGTCTCATCAACGTGTTCATTAGGTCACACTGCAACCAAATGTTTTAAAACACTTTGCAACTGAACAAACGACAAAAGCCCAGGTTGTCCCTCCCAGTTTCAGTCCCCTTTCAACCAGAATTTTGGAACCATCTATGGGCGATTCCAGCGTGATGGATGTTACGCAAAATCACAACTTTAATAAAAAATGTACTTTGGTGTGTGTATATATATAGTTCTCATTGAGGGGAGTGCATAGCCAAAAAGGCAGATTTCTAAACATTGGCATGTTGGAAAAATAAAATTAAAAAAATATTATTTATGACGGTTACATGAAATGGACAAGCTGTGTGGCTAGCCAGTTAGAATGACTTTTGCTAATGTGTTCAGTTGGCTGAGTTTGTAAGACTTAGGTCAAAATGGGGGCGGCAGGTAGCCTAGTGGTTAGAGCGTTAGGCCAGTAACCGAAAGGTTGCTAGATCGAATCCCCGAGCTGACAAGGTAGAAATCTGTAATTCTGCCCCTGAACAAGACAGCACTGTACCTAGGCCGCCATTGTAAATAAGAATTTGTTCTTAACTGACTTGACTAGTTACATAAAAATAAAATATTGTGGATTAATAGCTGTGGCCATCTGTCTAACAGCACACCGAGGGTGTTCTTTAATGGAAGATCCTCCAACATACAGTAATCCAGGTAGAATCAGGAATTCCCCAGGGTAGCGGTCTAGGCCCCTTACCTTTTTCAATCTTTACTAACGACACGCCACTGGCTTTGAGTAAAGCCAGTGTGTCTATGTATGCAGATGGCTCAACACTATACAAGTCAGCTGCTACAGCAGTTTCAGAGTGGATGGCAAAGAATAAGTGAGTCCTAAATATTTCAAAAAGTAAAAGCATTGTATTTTGGACAAATCGTTCACTAAACCCTAACCCTTAAATAAAAATATAGATTTTTCATCATCTTGCTAGGTAGTTATCTAGCTGTGGCCATCTGGCTAGTATCAACCATGGCTTTCTACAAAATAGCAAATAAAAGCTAGCATTGGAATCTAGACCGTGAGTTGAACACCACACACGGACATGCATTGCCAAACACTACTACCACCACCTTCTGGTTTGGGGTATTTTAACAAGGCTGAGTGGCTGACGACAAGGACTTTACGGTGTGATAAAACAAAAGAGAATGACTGCCAACACTGTTCAGAGGTGCTAAGTACTGTCGGCAGGCATAAAGTTTGACTATCCTACCGGTTTGTCTGAGCTATTAAAGCTACATTTTAGACAATGTTTTGGTTCTTCGCTAGCTTGTCAGCTGTCTAACTGGCTAGCTAGCTCATATAATTACCAGAACATATATCTGACAACTTTTTCAGTTTAACTATAGCCAACTGTCTATTCACCATACGTGGAAAATGAACACATTACAAGTTAATTATTGACAAGTACAGCGAGCAAAAAAAAAAAAAGCTAACTTAAAGTTCTGAATGAAGAAATAAAAGCAGTGCATTCTGTCGGTGGAATTTAAATCTTGATCAACGTCACGGTCAGGTTACCATGACCAAGATCGCAACAACGGGGTCAAATTTGAATGTCTATTCAAGTGGCAAATGGATCCAGGTGATAATCAGATGGCAGGTGCACCTGGGAGAGATAAGAGAGCCATCGAACAGATTGGAGAAACCCTGCATGGAAGGCAGATTTTACACACCTGCTCCCACATTCCACACAGGGACTGAGGGACAGCTGGAGGAAAAGACGCCTTCCATGCACTCAAATAGTGCGATTTTAAAAACATAGGAGGGATTTAAATACCTTTTTTGTAAGAAAATGTACTGATCTGATCCAGCCTTGTTGATATTAATAGTATTATTGCAGATATTACAGCCCAAGAGTGTGAACACTTAGCCAAATAGTGATGGGGGGGGGTGATCAAGTTATTTTGACGATATCATGTCGATATTTGACTCCAAGTATCGATTTCATCCTCTCGCTTGTTCTTCATCATCATCTTTTCAGACCTTATTTCCTGGAATGATCAAAGCTCGTTTTGTCATGCTCTCTCGTCTCTGCAGCAGACATATACAATGTGATTTTCTGGATTTTTTTCCCTCATTTTGTCTGTCATAGTTGAAGTGTACCTATGATGAAAATTACAGGCCTCTCATCTTTTTAAGTGGGAGAACTTGCACAATTGGTGGCTGACTAAATACTTTTTTGCCCCACTATATATAGGGAGCAATATAATTGAAACATCAAACAATTAAAAAATAAAAATCGCAATACACAGAATCGTGAAAATCGTAATACATAAATCATATCGGCACCGAAGTATCGTGATAATATCGTATCGTGAGGTCCTATAGCCTATACCTCTGCTTACTGTAGGCTACACCAACATAGGGAAATGTATCTTATTGTCAGAGATGAGTTCACTTTTATCAGCGTCCCCATGGACTTCTCCCTGAATTATTTATCACTACAAGGCGCTGCTAAAGAGAGAAAGTATTTGATTTCATTTCTCCCTCCCTCCTTACCTCGCCACCCCCCCCCCCCCGTTAAATATCTGCAGCATAGCATGAGTCACAGGCCAACAAGGCATTGGAAAAGTGAAACAAGTAGACCTGCAAGTAACCCAAATGGCACCTTAATCCCTATATAGTGCACTACTTTTGACCAGAACCCTATGGGCCTTGCGCACTACAACAGGAATAGGGTGTCATTTGGGACACTGGCTAGGACAAACTGTATTGATATAATGATGATTAATAGGCGTAATCAATTCAAGCCACGTGCTTCAAATGACAATTATCAATCGCAGCCAAATCTATAACTAAAACAGGTGTTTTAATTCATGATGTTGTCAGTCTCATAACATTGACCTACAGTTTGATATTTTCCTGGAGCTAGGCTACTGTGTGTGCGTACGCTAATTGAATACACATATATTTTGCTGCGGACTGTTGATGTCAAATGGGAGATTTGTGCAAAAAAGATTCAAGGCACACCCACGGATCTTACGTTAATTATGATATAGGAAAACGATCATATTGTCCTAGTACATTGGCGAGCCAGTCTGTGCACCACTCACACAGTGACATTACAATTTGGATAATGTGGTATATGCAGGCTCCCATGCTGTTGTACAGACAGACAGAGCAGATGGGATAATGTGGTGTATGCAGGCTCCCATGCTGTTCTACAGACAGACAGAGGAGATGGGATAATGAGGTGTATTTAGGCCATGCTCCCATGCTGTTGTACAGACAGACAGAGCAGATGGGATAATGTGGTGTATGCAGGCTCCCATGCTCTTCTACAGACAGAGCAGATGGGATAATGTGGTGTATGCAGGCTCCCATGCTGTTCTACAGACAGACAGAGGAGATGGGATAATGAGGTGTATTTAGGCCATGCTCCCATGCTGTTGTACAGACAGACAGAGGAGATGGGATAATGTGGTGTATGCAGGCTCCCATGCTGTTCTACAGACAGACAGAGGAGATGGGATAATGAGGTGTATTTAGGCCATGCTCCCATGCTGTTGTACAGACAGACAGAGGAGATGGGATAATGTGGTGTATGCAGGCTCCCATGCTGTTCTACAGACAGACAGAGGAGATGGGATAATGAGGTGTATTTAGGCCATGCTCCCATATTGTTCTACAGACAGACAGAGCAGATGGGATAATGTGGTGTATGCAGGCTCCCATGCTGTTGTACAGACAGACAGAGGAGATGGGATAATGAGGTGTATTTAGGCCATGCTCCCATGCTCTTCTACAGACAGACAGAGGAGATGGCATAAATAGAGGTAAGGCCAATCACAACCTTGTAAATCATTTGAGCAGCTGTCACAGACACATTTTACTTCCTGAGGCTTCTGCTGCGTCCCAGATAGAGCACTTTCAATAACCACCTCAGCGGTTCCCCATAGCAGATGTGTTCAATCCAATAGGCTTTGGCTTAGTGGTGCTACTGCCCAAGCTTTAAGTAGCATCTACTGTACAACTCACTGGCTCACTCAAATTGGTATGAAAAACTGGACGGTCAACAGACATAATTTTCTACGCTAATTTGAGTAACCTAGCCTCAATGACAAAAATCCATTGCGGCTTTGTCCTTCCTGATAAAAAATATAAAAAAAATATTTATTTTTTTAAACATTGTAATTCTTAGTCAAATCAAATCCCCTACCCCCAAAAAAAGGTGTGCATTTTTAAAGTTTAGCAAAGAGTGTATTGGTTCTGTTTCCACTTGGCCGCCCACCTCAGTAGGAGATAAAGGACAAATCATCCTGCAGCAGCTGATGTTACGCCTGAAACAAAGCGGCAGGTACCAAACAGCAATACTACAGTGGGTGAAATAAGCATGGAGAGAGACAGAGACAGAGAGAGACAGACAGACAGACAGACAGACAGACAGACAGACAGACAGACAGACAGACAGACAGACAGACAGACAGACAGACAGACAGACAGACAGACAGACAGACAGACAGACAGAGAGAGAGAGACAGACAGAGACAGAGAGACAGAGACGAAATGTGTCCTTGGCTTAACAACACGATTTCCATTTAGTCTAATCCTTTGCAGGAAAAAAATCATCAGTTATAGAGAGATGTGCACACGATGCAATGCTTTGGGGAAATGGGCTTTGGACAACAACAGGTTGGTGCTACAGCACATGCCCCCTACTATGTCTTGAACTGAAAAATGCAAATAGGGGAAAGTCTATGAGGCTACATCATGACATGAACCAAGACTTTCCCCTATGAGGCTACATCCCATCTGTTTAGTCTAGCACAGTAGGCCCCTAACACAAGAACAGCAGAAGTGAATCAAATCAAATTGTATTCGTCACATGCTTCATAAACAACAGGTGTAGACTAACAGTGAGAAAAACTTATTTTACAGGTCCTTTTACAACAATGCAGAGTTAAGATTAAACATTTAAATAAAAAGTGCCATGAAGAATAACTACACGGTGAATAATGAATAACAATTAAAATTTAAAAATAACATGTCTATATACAGGGAGTAGCAGTACCGAGTCGATGTGTAGGGGTACGAAGTAATAACATGGCTATGTACAGGAAGTAGCAGTACCGAGTCGATGTGTAGGGGTACGAGGTAATAACATGGCTATGTACAGGGAGTAGCAGTACCGAGTCGATGTGTAGGGGTACGAGGTAATAACATGGCTATGTACAGGAAGTAGCAGTACCGAGTCGATGTGTAGGGGTACGAGGTAATTTAGGTAGCTACAGTATGTTTGTTTATCTGGATCCCCATTAGCTTTTGCAGAAGCTACACTTCCAGGGGTCCACAAAATACATGTCAGAAAACTCTGACACTAATTTACACTGAACAAAAATATAAAAACGCAACATGCGAAGATTTTACTGAGAAACAGCTCATAAGGAAATAAGTCAATTTAAATAAATTCGGCCCTAATCTATGGATTTCACATGACAATACAAATACGCATCTGTCGGTCACAAATACCCGAACCCCCCCCCCCTGCGTTTCAGAGATGGCCAGTATATAAATATTATCCAATGTTAGAAATAAGGTTCATGAAATCAGTAACTTGCTACGGCTACATATATCACTATGGACTAGTCTTAGCCCTTTCCTCGGTACCGTATCATAAATATTTATGATATTTCCTCCTCCATATTATGACTGTTGGGCTGACGCTACTGACCCGGAGGACTGGCCCTCTCATTCCTCCCAAGCATTTGGTCAGGAGGATGGAAAATGAATCTGTCGCAGCAGATGTAAGCAATGTTCCCATACTCTCTGGCAGCTTTCATAGTTGGGATGAGTTCTTTCCGCCTCTGGCGCACAGCTTCAGAGAAGTCCCCGTTGAGGAAGATGTTGGTTCCTCTCAAGTTCTTGGCTCTCTCCAGAACAGCCATCTTGTCCTTAAACCTCAGGAACTTGATCACTAAAATCGACCTGGGTCTGTCACCTTGGCTGGTTACACATTTCCCAGACCTGTGGGCACGCTCCACCTCTCCACGTATGATCCAACTTCAGCTTTTCAGTGAATTTCTTACTTTCTCCTCAGGACTCAGCCCAGTTCTCATGTGAAGACTCTGGTATGCCAATATTACTTTTTGTGGCCTTCCTCTGACACCGCCTGGTATAGAGGTCCTGGATGGCAAGGAGCTCGGCCACAGTGATGTATTGGGCCGTGCTCACCAACCTCTGTAGCGCCTTCCAGTCGGGTGCCTTACTGTTGCCGTACCAGGAGGTGATGCAGCCAGTCAAGATGCTCTCATAGGTGCAGCTGTATAAAGTTGAATATCTGAGGGCCCATGCCAAACATTTTTCAGCCTCCTGAAGTAGAAAAAGTCACTGTCGTGCCCATTTCACAACGGTGTGGGTGGACCCCGTGTTGATGGTCAGCGTGGCGTATGTGTTGTTGCCCTCCTTCACCGCCTGTGGTAAGCCCGGCAGGAAGTCCAGGATTATTTTATAGTATGAAGAATACAATTGAACAAAGCTGAATAAACCATAAAGGATATTTTCTCCAAACGATGAGGGAGTGTTGCACATGCGGCTATTCTGTGTTGAGCGGTTAACAAAGAAATAGGTACTCCTATATGCTTAATTTAGAGTTATTAAAGCTGCATGATGCGACTAATGATGATTTGAAAAAAGGTACATGAAAAAGGCATGAGCTCTGGTTTGTTTTGTTTTTTTGCACAGGCCGTACACACTTCGTCAGACTCTCATTCACAATTTGAAAAGCAATCCATACCTTTTGCAGCCCTTCTCTGAGTGCTGCCTGCTCCGAAGCACCTCTCATCTCATTCACACGGCTCTCCATCATGTAAATCGTGTCTTTCTCACATGCTACAAGCGAAGACAGACAACTGCGCGCGTCCTTATCCAATTCCCGAGGTACATATTGAAGATATTGGAAGAACTGTCCACGTTTACTTTGTCAGCCAACCAGATGAGTAGGCTTAAAAAAACAGCAAAAGCACTAGCATGTCAATATACTCTCCCCCATAATACAAATGTTGACCTATTCTATTCTGTGCGAGAAATCAATATTCCAAACATAGTCTGGGACAGTTGTGGGATGCGATAGATGCCAAATTAATACAACCACTAGGATCAAAAAAAGCTTTTAAGCAATGCGGCTGATGCAACAGATCAGAACGTTTAGCTTAAAATAAAACTAATCAGGCTATATCTTCACATTATAAGCGCAGCAATGCACAAACGGCAGTACATGTGAATGTTCCATTAGCAGAAGACACCATTATCAAAAGTGACCAAAATGTGTTTATGCATGTCATGCTTTTATTATAAAAAGGTGCATTTTTTAATGGTGAAAATTATCTTCCCCCAAACCTGAAACTCACGCGCTGCTTATGTATGCCAGTTAGGCTCTACACCCGCTGTAAAGCATATTAAATGTGCTTCATTTTAAGAAGTTAATTTGGCCACTTTAGTTGTGATACAAACCTTAACAAAACATATAGGCCAGGCTACATGAGGTGTGTGACTGATTATTTTATTTTTTATTAAAAAGCCTCGTTTCTTGCCTTGTGAATGATGTCCAGCATAAGTGATCATATATAGTTCACTATATTGTCACCCATCAGACTATTCTTGATTTCATCTTACATATATTAGATCATATATGTGAATTACATTTTTGATTTAGAATGGACCATTATCATGCACCTGTCTCGAAACGGGCAGGGGGGGGAAATAAGCATCTCTGCACTTAAATAGTGAATGGAGGACGCTTTTCCTGTGGTTCATTTTCATGCCAGCCAGGTAGGCTATACTCCTGTAGTAAAGATAAGCAACGTGCTTAATATTAGGAAAGTTGAGAAATACATTTAGTAGGCCTAGCCTATAGAAAGCTGATGGGATCCTCCTCTTTTTAATAGAGGCCATCACTGTTTTCTCCCGCAATTGCATAGCCTATTGAAATGTTGTGCAACATGAGCTCATTGGCTCCCATTAAGCATTCGATTAGACTTTTGATTACATCTGCATTGATTTCAGAGTGATTGGAGGGACAATAGAGGGCTGAGTACCAGGTAGTTAGCAAGTTTGGTAGGCTAGTAATGACCATCAGCAGCATCAGAGCTTGGAGAAGCCAAATTACCGTGACTGTGTGGTCACATGGAATTTGACTGCCTTCTTGACTCGTGACTGCCGGTGTGTCGGTAATTCGGTGACCGCAACAGGCCTAGTCCAGAGTGTCTGGGATGATGCTGTTGATGTGAGCCATTCTCAGCATACACGTTCTGGTATTTCATCTGGCCCCGTGGCCTTGCGAATGTTAACCTGTTTAAAAAAGGTCTTACATCGGCTACAGAGAGCGAGATCAGTCAGGAACAGCTGGTGCTCTCATGCATGGTTCAGTGTTGCTTGCCTCGAAGCGAGATAGAAGGCATTTAGCTTGTCTGGTAGGCTCACATCACTGGACAGCTCACGGCTGGGTTTCACTTTGTAATCCGTGATAGGTTGCGAGCCCTGCCACATCCGTCAAAGCTTCAGAGCTGGCGTAGTAGGATTCGATCTTAGTCCTGTATTGAGGATTTGCCTGTTTGATGGCTCAGAGGTCGTAGATGGATTTCGTATAAGCATCCCGCTTCTTGAAAGCGGCAGCTTTAGCCTTTAGCTCAGTGCGGTGTTGCCTGTAATCCATGGCTTCTGAAGCCAGTGACTAATGTGGTAAACTCCTCAATGTTATCGGATGAATACCGGAAAATATTCCAGTCTATGCTAGCGAAACAGTCCTGAGCTGTGTTCGAATACTGATACTACGTACACTAACCGTACTATTTGTGAGGTGACTTGAGTATATAGTATGCTTATTGGTCATAGTTAGCATGCCAAAATTTCCCGGATGTCGTACTAAATACTTCAAAATATGAAGTATACATGCAGAGGGGACACCATTTCCATACTTTAGGGCCCATAATGCAATTCTTCAGGAAATGGGTGTGGCTTCACACAAAGAAAAACGGCAGAAATTATGTAGCCGAAGTCCAACGAGAGGGGACAAAAATGTATTGCTTTAACCAATTACGACAAATAAAAGTTACCTTACATGTTATGTTGGCTGACAATTTGTTAGCTACGCTGTCCTTACGAACCACATAGCATATCATGAGAGCAGTATGTACCGGTATGTTAGCTAGCTACCTAACGTTAGTTGGCTACTTATACAAACTTGCCAGTATGTTAACTATAGTCTAAACTATAGTTAATAAATGGCTAATAAAGTCAGACAGCTAGCTAGCTAACTTCACAACATCAGATGAGCTAACGTTAGCTTGAGGAACCAATTCACTATACTATTAACTGTTTTTATTTATTTTTTCTGTATTTGGCTGTTTATTGTGTGTGTACTATTGTACTGCTCTAGGGATGTAATTATTGTCTGGATAACCTTAGACTGATGTATTTTTTTCACTCTTTATGTGATGGACAATGCAGAGAATGCCGGAAGAAGAATGCTCATTTAATTACCATAGTGAATTATTGTAATGATTGTTAACGTGTCAGTTAATCCCATAAGGGATGGGTTGTCGATTTGACACGGAAATAACATTTAATTCATTCGGTATACAACTCCTTGCCGTTCCTCAAGCTGTAACGTTAGTTGTAACATACTGCGCTCTCCTGTAACATACTGTACTCTACTGCGCTCTCCTGTAACATACTGTACTATACTGCGCTCTCCAAATATCTATGATTGGTTCAGATCTGGACTGAACCAAATCTAGAAGTCTATGTTTGGGCCAAATCAAGGCTGGTCCGAACCAAAATAGTTGTCAGGGGTCTTTACTTCAACATGGTGTGCTGCTGTATCTCCAATAGACTTTTTCTAGTAGACGATTTCTAAAAAGACCCCTTTTCCATTAGTTTGACCCAAGAATCAAAGACTTACTCACATTTAGGATAGAAAAGGGTTGAAAAATGTATGCCTTAAAATAAAAAATAAATGACTCTTAGGTTTCATTTGACACCAGAGTTGACTTCACATGTTGATGCTCATGGGTCCTTTTTCATGGGTCTGCCCATATCTAAAATACCATCCTCTAAAGCTAAGAAAAGACCTAAGGATTTTTTTTTTTAAAGGATTTTCTGAGAGTATTTTAGTGAAGTAACCCGAAATAAAGCATTGAAGCTGAAGGCAGCACAGAGAACTAGGCAGAGACACAGTAGCCCTGTAGAAGCGATGCGATCAGGTGTCAGCCGGTGAAAGAGAAGGCCACTGTAATCTCTAGGATCTCCCTCTCCTTATCACCACCATCACTTCCCTGTTCTCTGGATCAATACAACTGTCCCGGGTCATGTTGGAGCACAAACAGTTTGTCGTTCACCACCAGAAAGTTACGTCTGTTTTCCAGTGAACTTGTGTAATAGCAGGAAGTGGAACAAGTTCAGAAACACAGTCGTGGTGCACCTAGTCAAGAGTCCTGATCGTGAATTGGACTGTCTGGAATGTGATAGGTCATTAATTCAGTACGGTAGCCTGGCTGCAAGGGCATGATCAATTATGGATAACATTTGACAAATTACTACAAACAATTTTTATTTTAAAAAGGCCCAAACTATAAAAGGAATTCATCAGACCAAATTCTAATCCATTCAGAGAAACATACACTCTGAGATCCAGGCCTAAGCATTATCAAGCAGGACTAAACTTGTATCTTATTAAAGTTCCCCCCCCAAAAAACAGGTTAGAAGGATATCTCAGATTAAACGCCTGCAGAATCTGCCACGTAGCCCGTTATACCACTCAATGACTAGTCTATTATACAACATTAAATCAGTCAAGTTGCTGATGACGTAATGGAATGGGGACACCCTGCTGAGATTGAGGGGTAGTGAGTGGGGACACCGAGCTGAGATGGAAGGTAGGTGTGTGAACGCTTAAACTAAAATCGGGATCCTTATCAAGAAAAAAAATCTTTTTTTTTTGCCTCCACAAAATTAAAATCACTGTGCAGTTATCACAAAACATAACATTCTGTGTTATAGACCAACTAGATAATAGGCTATAAAAACGCCTGGGTTCTGTGATTTAAAAATGGTAGACTCAGCGATAGGAAGTACATGCAGAAAATACACAGCATAGTGAGTGAAATGGCAGTACAGGTACAATGCTTAACCATCTGAAAGGGATGCGCACCATGAGACACAAATTGTTGCTAGCAGCAGTAGCATTGTGAATTCATGTGGAATGCAATCATTTATCATTTTAAAAGAAAACCAGATTTAAAAAAAATATAGTTTAAACGTTAAGAAAAAATACATTTGTCACATTCCTAATTGAGGGATAGTGAATGTGCACATGGAAGTGTGACACGGGCATACAGAGTGTTAGAGACAGGAATCAGCATGCCTTCAGCTGAGACAGAGGCATTCAGGGCCATACAGAGTTAGACAGGAAGTAGTCAGCTGAGACAGGGAGGAGGCAGCTCTCACTCTTCCTGCTTTCATTTCCGTCAGGGACTCATTATTTAGGGTACCATGTCTTCCATAGTGCTCATGCACTCACTTCCACTCTAGTTTAGATGAATTACTCAAATCTGCCTAGAAAGAGGAAGTTTGTTAGGCTTCGTTACTTGACAAAACACCCAAAATCTACAATAAGACTGGAGTAATTTGTTTCTAAAAAAGAGAATGATGACCATCCTCCACTTGCTGTCTCTATCGGTTGGTCTTTGCCTGTCCGTCCGTCCAGTCTAAACTGCACAAGGCTGAGAGGAAGATGACAAAACAGGTAGAAATCAAGGCTGAACTCTCATCGTGACGTGCCAGTTTGGTAGTTAACCCACAGCAGCAGAATAAGAAGTCCTGTCGAAGTAGAACGTACGGTCTGGCCTGGCATCGCTCTCCTCACCGCTACATTTGCAGTTTGACCGGCAGCTCGTTTATCAAAGCACTGCATGATTAACACAAAAGCCAGCCTCCTGATAAAAGATTCATATTGACAGTCAGAAAGACGATAGTCCTGCTGCAGACGTATTAATCACACACACACACACACACACACATCCATTCATCACTCAGCTAACCAGTATCATAATGGATGTGCTGCCAATCACCAACTCAAACCAAACTTACTCCAGTGGACTCGGTCGATTGGTTACAGTGAGCAAAAACCTGAATAATTAAATCAGTTACACAGAAACAAAACCTTATTTTGGGGCAACAGATAAAGTTTGTAAAATTATTATTTGATGAATTTGTATTTTATTTCCGTGTCTAAATCGCCAGTTGACAACCCATCCCTTACAGGATTAATTGACACATACATTACAATGATTCGCAGAGAACTTCGTAGTGCAGCAATAAGTCTAACCCTGGAACAATAAAACAATTAAAAATAAATACAGAAAAATTACAGATATTTTAAATATATGGAACCAAAACATTAAAAGTTAACTCTGTCTCTGCACCATTTAAAACAAGAAATCAGAGAGCATTTTGCTGGGATTCCAACCATCCATGAAAATACAAAATGGCTCCAGCAGTTTCAACTGAAAAGCTGCAGTCTTCGTGATAAGGCTGCTGAGCAGAGATCCAGATTGAACAGACATGAAAACCAGGCCCAGAAAAGAACAGGGCTTTACTGAACCGTGTGAGATGTGTCTGTCAAATCGCTCCACCTTCTCCCCCCCCCACTCCTTTCTTCCCCTCCATGAAGCCCACTTTGCCAAGGAGACCTGCCGGGGTACCAAGAAAATCCACTCCACAACGAGAGCCCTGCTATTGCTGCAGTGGAAAGAAGTGGGGGAAATGCATTGAGGAAACCCTTGGGAGGACACAAAGGAAACAGCCTCATTAGGTTCATTTTCACAATGAAATGTATAAAAAAAAAAAATGTAAGTAACATTGCCAAGTATAAAACCCATTGCAGCTCACATACTAGACTTAAGACATATACAACTATAAGCACAGGACTTGTTCTTGTTAATTCAGCTATGTCACTTAGGTAATGGCCACTGTGTCATCTGTGTGCATTCAAAAAGCTGGTAAGACAGCAACAGGGAGGGGCTTATGATCAATCGTGTACATGGCAAAATGCACTCTGCAAAAAAATCACAGGCCAGATGAATCCTGTTGATCAGAGGAGATAGTCACATCTGGTCAAAAGGGATGACCCATTGGCATGATGGGTAATGCCACTAATGATGGGTAATGCCACTAATGATGGGTAATGCCGGTAAATGGACTTCCTTCTCCTCTTCTTTCTCCCTCCAAATAGCCTAGGACCACCCGGCATCAGAGCAAAAAACTTGAGAGGTATTGTCCCGGCCCTACTTACTACCATCTAATAATATAGATCCCTCCTCCCACTCAAACTTCAACCCATGGGCACTGCCCTCAACCAATCCCTGCGGACAGAACAACCCCCCCCCTATGAAGTACTGCTACTGTCTAGTAGCATAATCCCAACGTCAGTCTGATGTTCTTCTGTTGCCCGATCAGCAGGGACGTGGACAACAGAGGATAATGGTCTGGCTAAGCTGCTTCTTCTTCTTGTCTACCAAGTAACAATTATTATAATCCTCTTTGTTTCCAAGGTTATGTCAGCAGCTTCCTGGAGTTGTGGGCCTTGACAATAGCCTTAAAAATGGCAATGTATTAGACATTGCAGGGGAAGGAAGCTGCTCAAGGTAGGTCCAATGCTTTTCACACATGACCTAGCGTGACCTGCAGCGAATCATAACGGAAAACCCATATAAAATGATAGATATTTGTATTTTTTTTACCTTTATTTAACTAGGCAAGTCAGTTAAGAACAAATTCTTATAGATCTAAATTCTTGTTCAGAGGCAGAACGAAAGATTTTTACCTTGTCAGCTCGGGGATTCGAACTTGCAACCTTTCGGTTACTAGTCCAACGCTCTAACCACTAGGGTACGCTGCCGCCCCATATTGGTAGCCTGCATAATAGGTAGAGTATCTGTACAGTTTACCCCTATTCAGAGTTTGACCAGTCCCTGGTCAAAAGTAGTGCACTATATTAGGGAATAGGGTGTGATTTGGGACGCAGACATTTATGTGTCAGAGACTGGCCCATAGTGACAGGCTGGCAGCGCGATAGGGAATAATCCCCATTGCTGCTCATCCATCACCTTTCACCTCTCCAGATACAGCAGCCGTCCACATTTAATCCCATTTAATTACAGTATTATTGGATTTCTGATTCCCCTCGCCAATCTCATCCATAATGAAAATTCAGAACATGACTGAAAGCTGTGTACTTATTCCTCGGGTTACCATTTCTATTATTGTATCTTTTAACCCTGCATTGTTGGAAAGGTTAAACACTTCACTGTTAAGTCTACACCTGTTGTTTAGGAAGCTTGTAACAAATACAAATTAGCTTTGAATAAAAACATGCTTTGTGTTCATTAGTCATTGGTTCATTAGTCATGATATACTCGATTGACTGTTATACACTGCTCAAAAAAATAAAGGGAACACTTAAACATAACAATGTAACTCCAAGTCAATCACACTTCTGTGAAATCAAACTGTCCACTTAGGAAGCAACACTGATTGACAATAAATTTCACATGCTGTTGTGCAAATGGAATAGACAAAAGGTGGAAATTATAGGCAATTAGTAAGACACCCCCAAAAAAGGAATGGTTCTGCAGGTGGTGACCACAGACCACTTCTCAGTTCCTATGCTTCCTGGCTGATGTTTTGGTCACTTTTGAATGGTGGCGGTGCTTTCACTCTAGTGGTAGCATGAGACGGAGTCTACAACCCACACAAGTGGCTCAGGTAGTGCAGTTCATCCAGGATGGCACATCAGTGCGAGCTGTGGCAAAAAGGTTTGCTGTGTCTGTCAGCGTAGTGTCCAGAGCATGGAGGCGCTACCAGGAGACAGGCCAGTACATCAGGAGACGTGGAGGAGGCCGTAGGAGGGCAACAACCCAGCAGCAGGACCGCTACCTCCGCCTTTGTGCAAGGAGGTGCACTGCCAGAGCCCTGCAAAATGACCTCCAGCAGGCCACAAATGTGCATGTGTCTGCTCAAACGGTCAGAAACAGACTCCATGAGGGTGGTATGAGGGCCCGACGTCCACAGCTGGGGGTTGTGCTTACAGCCCAACACCGTGCAGGACGTTTGGCATTTGCCAGAGAACACCAAGATTGGCAAATTCGCCACTGGCGCCCTGTGCTCTTCACAGATGAAAGCAGGTTCACACTGAGCACATGAGCACATGTGACAGACGTGACAGAGTCTGGAGACGCCGTGGAGAACGTTCTGCTGCCTGCAACATCCTCCAGCATGACCGGTTTGGCGGTGGGTCAGTCATGGTGTGGGGTGGCATTTCTTTGTGGGGCCGCACAGCCCTCCATGTGCTCGCCAGAGGTAGCCTGACTGCCATTAGGTACCGAGATGAGATCCTCAGACCCCTTGTGAGACCATATGCTGACACATGCACATTTGTGGCCTGCTGGAGGTCATTTTGCAGGGCTCTGGCAGTGCACCTCCTTGCACAAAGGCGGAGGTAGCAGTCCTGCCGCTGGGTTGTTGCCCTCCTACGGCCTCCTCCACGTCTCCTGATGTACTGGCCTGTCTCCTGGTAGCGCCTCCATGCTCTGGACACTACGCTGACAGACACAGCAAACCTTTTTGCCACAGCTCGCATTGATGTGCCATCCTGGATGAACTGCACTACCTGAGCCACTTGTGTGGGTTGTAGACTCCGTCTCATGCTACCACTAGAGTGAAAGCACCGCCAGCATTCAAAAGTGACCAAAACATCAGCCAGGAAGCATAGGAACTGAGAAGTGGTGTGTGGTCACCACCTGCAGAACCGTTCCTTTTTTGGGGGTGTCTTACTAATTGCCTATAATTTCCACCTTTTGTCTATTCCATTTGCACAACAGCATGTGAAATGTATTGTCAATCAGTGTTGCTTCCTAAGTGGACAGTTTGATTTCATAGAAGTGTGATTGACTTGGAGTTACATTGTGTTGTTTAAGTGTTCCCTTTATTTTTTTGAGCAGTGTATTTACACACACACACGTCCCTTATTAAAAAAAAATATGTAACTTACACCATTAAATAATGCCAAAGGGAAGCATGACGGCTAGTGTAGACAAGCAGCTCTGTCTCTACCCCGCTTCAGCGGAACAGGAAAGATCATCCTTTGGGAATAGGTTGGTTATGGCTTAGCCTATGGAGACAACTGACGGACATTATCAAAACAAATGGTTTATTGGTCGTGTACACACAGTTCGGCAGATGCTATAGAGGGTGCAGTGAGATGTTATGTTACTAGCTCCTAACGATACAGCAAAAGTCAAACAAGTAAACAAATAAATCAACCGAGAAATGTCTGAAATAATCCGATGAACAAACCAAATACAGTTGAAGTCGGAAGTTTACATACACCTTAGCCAAATACATTTAAAAACTCAGTTTTTCACAAATCCTGACATTTAATCCTAGTAAAAATTCCCTGTTTTAGGTCAGTTAGGATCACCACTTTATTTTAAGAATGTGATATGTCAGAATAATAGTAGAGAATGATTTATCCAGCTTTTATTTCTTTCAATCACATTCCCAGTGGGTCAGAAGTTCACATACACTCAATTAGTATTTGGTAGCATTGCCTTTAAATTGTTTAACTTGGGTCAAACGTTTCAGGTAGCCTTCCACAAACTTCACACAATAAGTTGGGTAAATGTTGGCCCATTCCTCCTGACAGAGCTGGTGTAACTCAGTCAGGTTTTGTAGGCCTCCTTGCTCGCACACAATTTTTCAGTTCTGCCCACAAATGTTCTATAGGATTGAGGTCAGGGCTTTGTGATGGCCACTCCAAAACCTTGACTTCGTTACATTAAGCCATTTTGCCACAACTTTGGAAGTATGCTTGGGGTCATTGTCCATTTGGAAGACTCATTTGCAACCAAGCTTTAACTTCCAGAAAGATGTCTTGAGATATTGCTTCAATATATATATATAAAACATTTAAAACTGCAATGTCTTTGAGTCAATAAGTATTCAACCCCTTTGTTATGGAAAGACTAAATCAGATCAGTAAACATGTGCTTAAGTCACATACTAAGTTGCATGGACTCACTTTGTGTCCAATAATAGTGTCTAACATGACTGTTGAATGACTACCTCATCTCTGCACCCCACACATACAGATCATTTTAAGGTTTCTCAGCCGAGCAGTGAATTTCAAACAAAGACCAGGGATGTTTTCCAACGCCTCGCAAAGGGCACCTATAAGTAGATGGGTAAAAAAAAAAGCAGACATTGAATATCCCTTTGAACATGGTGAAGTTGTTAATTATACTCTGGATGGTGTATCAATACACCCAGTCACTACAAAGATACAGGCGTCCTTCCTAACGCAGTTACCGGACAGGAAGGAAACTGCTCAGAGATTTTACAATGAGGCCAATGGTGACTTTAAAACAGTTAAGAGTTTAATGGATGGCTCAACATTGTAGTTACTCCACAAAACTAACTTCAATGACAGAGTGAAAAGAAGGAAGCCTGTACTGAATTTAAAAAAATATTCCAAAACATGCATCCTGTTTGCAACAAGGCACTAAAGTAACACTGCAATAAATGTGCCAAAGAAATACACTTTGTCCTGAATACAATGCATTATGTTTGGGGCAAATCCAATACAACACATTACTGAGGACCACTATCCATATTTTCAAGCATAGTGGTGGTGAACGCATCATGTTATGGGTATGCTTGTAATCATTAAGGACTGGGGAGTTTTCAGGATAAAAAAAGAAAGTAATGGAGCTAAGCACAGGCAAAACCCTAGAAGAAAACCTGGTTCAGTCTGCTTTCCACTAGACACCGGGAGATAAATTCCCCTTTCAGCAGGACAATAACCTAAAACACAAGACCAAATCTACACTGGAGTTGCTTACCAAGAAGACAGTGAACGTTCCTGAGTGGGCGAGTTACAGTTATGGCTTAAATCTATTTTAAAATATATCGCAAGACCTGAAAATTGTTTCTCTAGCAATGATCAAAAACCAATTTGAAAGGAATAAATGGGCAAATGTTGAACAATCCTGGTGTGGGAAGCGCTTAGAGATTTACCCAGAAAGACTCACAGCTGTAGTCAATGTCAGAAGTGCTTCTACAAAATGTCTATAAACATGTTTTCACTTTGTCATTTTGGGGTACTTTGTGTAGCTGGGAGAAAGAGAAAATGTATTGAATCCATTTTGAATCAGGCTGTAACACAACAAGATGTGGAATAAGTCAAGGGGTATGAATACATTCTGAAGGCACTGTATCAACACTGGATTAATTTACAAAACATATACTAAGAATGGTATGTACAGTAGTAGAGATACTAAGAATGGTATGTACAGTAGTAGAGATACTAAGAATGGTATGTATGTACAGAAGTAGAGATGTTATGGAGCCATGTCAAGAATATAGTATTTAAATACACAGTACAAAACCCAATGGGATGATGGATAGAGTTGCAGGAAATGATCTTCCAGACCAGAGTCCAGAATATAATATATATATACAGAATGTGAATAGAAAAGGTGTGTATAGCAAGCAGTAGTTATACAGGATGAGCCATGAGTAGAATACAGTATACAGTGTGTAAACATTATTAAAAGTGATCAGTGTTCAATGATTTTATGTACATAGGGCAGCAGTCTAAAGAGCAGGGTAGAGTACCGGGTGGTAGCCGGCTAGTGTCTGTGTCTAAGGTTCTGGGCTCCCAAATGGCACAACGGTCTAAGGGACTGCATCTCAGTGCTAGAGGCGTCACTACAGGCCCTGGTTCGATTCCAGGCTGTATCACAACCGGCCGTGATTGGGAGTCCCATAGGGCGGCGCACAATTGGCCCAGCGTCGTCTGGGTTTGGCCGTCATTGTAAATAAGAATATTATTATTATTTATTAAAGCTCAATAAAATAAGGTTCGGGGCAGGGTACTGGAGATAGATGTCTCTCAGTCTCTCGATCCTGGATTTGATGCACCTGTACTGTCTCCGCCTTCTAGATGGTAGTGGGGTGAACAGGCCGTGGCTCGGGTGGCTGAGGTCCTTGAAGATCTTCTTGGCCTTCCTATGACACTGGCTGCTTTAGGATGTCCTGGAGGGCAGGCATTGTGCCCCCGATGATGAGTCTGGCTGAACCGCACCACCCTCTGGCGAGCCCTGCGGTTTCAGGCCGTAGCATGCGGTAATACAGCACGACAGGATTCTCTCAACAGTGTATCTGTGTAAGTTTGTGAGGGTATTAGGTGGCAAAGACTAATTTCTTCAACAAGGCTCTGTTGCGCATGCATTACCACGCTGTCGGTGTGAAGGGGACCATTACAGGTCCTCAGTGATGTCCACCCTTTTGACCCTCTCCACGGTGGCCCTGTCGATGTGGAGAGGGGCGTGTTCTCTCTGCAGCAGTATCATACACAGGTGAAACGATAACCTGACATTCTATTTTGTTTGGAAGGGGAAATCTTTCAGATCAAACCTAGGTGGGTACAACTGCATGATGCAGAATTGCCTCTAAGGGAATGGGATACAACATATCAACACAGCTTTAGCTGTGACAGATGGCTTCTTCAAATCAAAACGCTTCACACACAGATATGAGAGCCATTCCTGCTCTATCATCGGCTCGATTTGAACAACACGACCCAGATTTCCAGCCAAACTGAGTTTCAATGCAGCTGTAACGAGAAAAGTGAAATACTGCACATTTTTACCCAGAAAATTTGTCATTTTCATCCTCATGCTAGCTTGCAGTAGCCAATCTACCGCTAGCTAGCATGAGGACAAAATGGGAATTTTTCCAGGAAAACTAGCAGTATTTCAATCTTGTCTATGTATCAGTGTGGGAAAAGTTACAATTTGGAGTACAGTGGCATATCACATCCCTGCATAGAGGTATGTTTTCCGACCCCTATCTCACGCTGACTCCATGGTGTCTGAAGGCCGAGATCCTTTTCCACGTAAATTTGGATAGCCACGTTTGCTTCACCCTCCTGTTGGTGCTAGCAACAGCCATGTATCAACAGTCAATCTAGTATGGGCTGGAAACTATAGTTACTGGAAACTAGTTCGCTTCGAATGGTCAATAGCAACGCAATTTTCATAAAGTTAATCTTTCCCCCAACTTTGGTCCTGTCATGTCCCTCACCCATATTAGCGTCACCCCCCCCCCCCCCCCCCCCCTCGCTTCTGTCATTGAAATTGAATGGTATTCCATTGTTTCCGCACTCCCAATTTGCTCTGTTGATCTCTTGTGTTAATGTAACCATGATTGCGTTCCGACCCCAGTGCAGCTCAGTGTAAAAAAAAAAAAAGCGTTATGTTAGGGTCGGTATCTTCTGGTAAATACTAAACGTATTAAGTTAACTAGTTTGTTGTTGGAAAACATCAACTAAATGTGGAAACACGGGATACATTGTAGCCAGCCAACTAACTACCGAGTTTCCTTTAGGTAACTAACTGCTAGCTAGCTCGATTAGAATGCAAAACTGCACTCTTGGCTGGAAAGCTATCTTGCTAGTTAAACGTTAGTTAACGTTACCCAAAATCGCAAGATAGATTTCCAATCTAAAGTCGATGATTGTAATTCTCCAACACAATGTTTACAAACACTTAGCAGGTAACTACTGTTGATATTTTACAAATATCCTGCAGAACAACGTTCAAATGCTTACCCAGTTTTGCCCGCGACTCCTCCAGTTTCTGGATTTGGTTTTCAATGAAGAGCATCGACACTCCAAAAGCCAAAATAGACAAAAACTGTAACTTGGGCGGCATCATAATCCTTAAAATCCCCATCAAACTATCAGATGCAAACAATTCATACCGCGAATTCAATATTCATAAGAGAGAGGGTAAAGTCAAATGTGTTCATCAATGAATGCGAACGATGTGAATGTCCGAGACTAGCGTTTACTTATCAAAGGATTGAAAAACTAGCTAATGCTACCCACTAATTTAGTATCTGACACTTATCAAATCAGTTCAACGTTGGGTCTTATTCTCTTCGGTCCAAATTCTCTCTGCGCCGTCCGTAGTTTCATCCGTGCTCCCGTGAAAAGCAGCCTGCTATAGACAGCGCGCTTTCAAGTAGGGTTGCCATGTCTATAACATTTAAAACCCGCCCCGCCAAAAGGCCGGAAAACGAGCAAAACATGATTTTCACAGCAAGAGATGAGTTGCCATATCTATACAATACACCATTTTCCATAACGTTACCAAGCCAATTAAGAAGGAATATCATAGTAACAGGCTGACTACACCACTCGCGTTGCAAAATAAATTTAGAAATCTATGTTATTAAATTAAATTATTGCACCACACTGCTCGCGCACCAACGAGTGTATGCGTAGAAGTCATTCCTATATCTAACGCAGATCGTGCTGCCAGTCCTGCCTCTCCCATCTCCTCGTTGGTTTATAGAAGCAGGTACCCAAGTGCCATCTCCTCATTGGTTATACCCACGTGGGTGACTGAAAGACAAATGAGGTCAGTAGCTGTAATGCACCAAATTTATGAAAGTTGCCAATAAAGTCAAGAGAAGAAAAAGCCTGGAAAGAAGAGAGATGACTAGAAACGATTCGGTTAACCGTTTTATGTGCGGATTAATTGGCGGAGTAGAGGACCTTGTGCATTTCAGGTAAAATACCAACTCAATGTTTATATCCCAGGACAAATTAGCTAACAACAGCAAGCTAGCTAAATAGGACAAATTAGCTAGCAAGTGCATGCTAACTAGCTAAATTGCCATAAATGTTTAATGCTTTTCGACCTGTCCCCAAATTAATATAATTCATTCAGAGTTTGTTTTGATATTTTAACCTGCGTGTCGTGATCGCGTTCTGTGTGGGGGGACAAAATACATTTATGCACGATGGCGCACGCGCGCAGACAGTTTGGGTTCCGTGTAACTTGTAACGACGTTAGAAGCAAAATTTGAGTTTCCTCAAATTAAGAATTATTGCAAGCTATGGCATTACTTAGCAAAGGAATTTAAATATGTGGCAAAAGAAAATATATTTCACCCTTGTTAAACTCGCCAGATCATTTTCCATCAATGGATGTCGATTTAACTTGTTTGACTGCTATGATTAACCAATAAGGCACAAGGGGTATGGTATATGGCCAAAATACAGTGCCTTCGGAAAGTATTCAGACCCCTTGACTTTTTGCAAATTCTGTTACGTTACAGCCTTATTCTAAAACGGATTTAAAAAATAAATAAAAAATCCTCAGCAATCTACACACAATACCCCATACTGACAAAGCGAAAACAGGTTTTTAGAAATGTTTGCAAATGTATTAAAAATAAACTGAAATCCACCTGTGGTAAATTCAATTGATTGGACATGATTTGGAAAGGTACACACACACCTGTCTATATAAGGTCCCACAGTTGACAGAGCATGTCAGAGCAAAAACCATGAGATTGAAGGAATTGTCCGTAGAGCTCCGAGACAGGATTGTGTCGAGGCACACACCTGGGGAAGGGTACCAAAAATATCTGCTGAGTTGTGATCCCCAAGAACACAGTGGCCTCCATCATTCTTAAATGGAAGAAGTTTGGAACCACCAAGACTCTTCCTAGAGCTGGCCGCCCGGCCAAACTGAGCAATCCTTGGTCAGGGAGGTGACCAAGAACCGATGGTCACTCTGACAGAGCTCTAGAGTTCCTCTGTGGAGATGGGAGAACCTTCCAGAAGGACAACCATCTCTGCAGCATTCCACCAATCAGGCCTTTATGGTAGAGTGGTCAGACGGAAGCCACTCCTCAGTAAAATGTACATGACAGCCCGCTTGGAGTTTGCCAGAAGGCACCTAAAGGACTGTCAGACCATGATAAACAATATTCTCTGGTCTGATGAAACCAAGATTGAACTCTTTGGCCAGAATGCCAAGTGTCACGTCTGCAGTAAACCTGGCACTATCTCTACGGTGAAGCACAGTGGTGGCGGCATCATGCTGTGAGGATGTTTTTCAGCGACAGGAACTGGGAAACTAGTCAGGATTGAGGCAAAGATGAACGGGGCAAAGTATAGAGAGATCCTTGATGAAAACCTGCTCCAGATCGCTCAGGACCAAAGACTGGGGCGAATATTCACCTTCCAACAGGACAACGACCCTAATTACACAGTCAAGACAACGCAGGCGTGGCTTCAGGACAAGTCTCCGAATGTCCTTGAGTGGACCAGCCAGAGCCCTGACTTGAACCTGATTGAACATCTCTGGAGAGATCTGAAAATAGTTGCTCAGCAATGCTCCCCATCCTACCTGACAGAACTTGAGAGGACCTGCAGAGAAGAATGGGAGAAACTCCCCAAATGCAAGTGTGCCAAGCTTGTAGCGTCATACCCAAGACCCAAGGCTGTAATCGCTGCCAAAAGAGTTTCAACAAAGTACTGAGTAAAGTGTCTGAATACTTTTGTAAATGTGATATTTAGTTTGTTTGTGTATATATATACACATATATATATATTTTTTGTATATATGTATGTGTATACATTCGCTAAGATTTCTAAAAACCAGTTTTTGCTTTGTCATTATGGGGTATTGTGTGTAGATTGATGAAGGAAAAATACAATTTATTCAATTTTAGAATAAGGCTGTAACCTAACAATGTGGAAAAAGTCAAGTGGTCTGAATACTTTCCGAAGGCATTGTATATCAGTACACTCAACAACTTAAGCACTACGAAACTTATATTGATCAAATAAAACTCAGGTAGCAAGTAGGCCATTATTTTTTGTAAACCAAATTTGACACTTTCTCAGATTTTCTGCCGAGTTAGGACTCTCTTCCTCGCTGGGTATAATAAGAACTATGGGAGAGCAGACTGGAATTGAGCATTTTATTCAATGGTAAACGGCCTGAGTGAACTATCATCATTTATCCACCATCTTTGATATAACATTAGCGCTTGGCTCGTTCTCATGCCGCATTCAAGACAACTCGGAACTCTGTCATTTTCGTATTGGAAACTTGTTGCAAAAAGTTTCACACTTGGAAAGTATCAGCAAAGATTTTTTATAACTAAACCAAGATAGACCACAGCCTCTCGTTTCCAATGTGAATAAATTAGTCATAGTGTGCAGAACAAGCAAGGAGGTGGTCAGAGACAAGCACGAGCTAGCAAGATCCTATTGGCGCGTCTGCATATTTCCGTTAGGGAACGCCTACTGTGAGGTGCGCATGTGCAATTCCATCTTCTCCCACTGCCGGCTACTGGGCTTCCTTTCACCACCATATTTGGTAGTGAGTGGAAAAGCCAAGCGGATGCTTCACATTTATACATCTGGTGAAATATCTGTCTCATTGTTCTATCTGTGGTATCAGAATCAACTAATAGGAACCTCCACGCAAAAAAAAATGTAGCTACGCAAATGTTTTAACTCTGAGGTTTCGAGTTTCGAAAAGTCTTGAAAGCATTGTTGCCATGTTCACGGCCAAATTGGGATACTTTGAAAACGATGTGGTGAAAATGTATTGGTTGCGGGTTTTTGGGCTATTTCTAAGTTGCACCGCCACTGTCATGGCATTCCTCTTAAAAAATATACAGTATATTTCACTGTGATCTGCTGCTTCCTGTCAGGCTATCACGACCCAGGATAAGACCCAGATACAGACAGGAGGCGGATAGTTCGATTCTCAGATGATTTATTATAATACGGGGCAGGCAAAAGGCAGGCAGAGGTTCGTAAACCAGGTCAGAGTCAGGCAGTTTCAGGACAGGCAGAAAGGTCAGAACTGGGAAGACTAGAAACAAAAACTTGAGAACAGGGGGGAAAAAATAGGAAACACGCTGGTATGACCTGACAATACAAGACGAACAGGCAACAGACAAAGAGAAAACGCAGGTATAAATACACAGGGGATAATGGTGAAAAATGAGAGACACCTGGTGGCGGTTGGAGACAAGCACAAGCCAGGTGAAACGGATCAGGGTGTGACACAGGCAGTGAGGCAGGCTGTTGCTGACCTAAGACCTAAGAGGTATGTATCAGATGTTCAACATGCTCTGCTCACACCTACTGTGATGGTCCGGGCCTAAACCACACAAAAACACTAGACACTATTTGACACATTAACACATTTGAGTTAACAGCAGTGAATGGATGGCGAGCAGCAGATCGTTTTG
The DNA here is from genome assembly GCF_045679555.1 of Salvelinus alpinus. NCBI lineage: Eukaryota > Metazoa > Chordata > Actinopteri > Salmoniformes > Salmonidae > Salvelinus > Salvelinus alpinus. Next base: position 49,623,397 of record NC_092101.1, read on the forward strand.
ATCTTTCTCATGCTGTTGCTGAAAGGAAATACCCTGAGATTATGTAATACTTTACCTCAGGATACAAAGAACGATTACAACAGCATTTACTTTCACTGCTAACTCAAATTGTTCAATCCAAACAGTCCATTCGCCTTCTTTCCCCCATCAAAAGACTCTGGCATGAGCACCGGCCGGTTAATCCGCCTGTCCACGGCACCTGGCTGATCTACCACCGGCTGTCGTTCGGTTGGTGGTTGTTTGAATGCTGTTCCCAGGTTGTTCGACTTCTCCCTCCATTTTCACACCAAAGTGGCTTTGCAGCGCCATTTTGAGCCACCAGAACATGCTGACTGGAATCGTGCATTTTTTTTTTTTCAGGACAGAAAACGTAAAGTGGGTGAGTGCATTCGTGACTTTGGGTATGATTTAAGCAGGCTAGCTTCAAAGGTTTATCCAGATTATAGTGCGAGCACACCTGATTCACTGGCACGAGACCACTTTTATTACACACATTGGGTGCAGTGATCTTTGTATGCACCTGCGCAAAGGAGTACCAAAAATGTTGGAAGAGGCATTGCTACAGAGCTTGATCAGATACAGCCCAGACCAGGGGAGAGGGGGGGGGGGTCTAGTTTCCCCGGGAACGACAGAGGACGACCTATGTCGACCAATAGCAGGGTCTGCTGGCACTGTGGTTGCTCATTGCACATAAAAAAAAAAAGGTCCTTACATGGAAAAGGATGGCGCAGCATCGGTTTCAACTACATGCACAGCTGACCAGTCCACAGCAAGGATTACTTCATGTGTTGTGGGGAGTGGTGTTTACCTGGAGAACAAAATTGCTTATTTCGAGTGTGAGGTTCTGGTGGACTCAGGGGCCCCGGTGGACTCAGGGGCCCAGGTTTCCATTGTACATGAACAGGCATGGAGAAATATTACTGGAGGTAAGAGTGGTACATTGCAACCATACCACAGCACGGTTAAAGTAACAAATGGACAGTTTCTCTCAGTCCTGGGGAGCTGGTCCACAGTCATGAACATGGACGGTTTGAATCTGACCTGGGATTTTGTATTCGCTAGCGACGCAGACCAGTGTGAACTGATAGGGACAGACTTCCTGGTAAATTACGGGGCTGTAATGTACTTGATTTGAGAAAAGAATACATGTTGTGTTTTGGACAAGCAGATTCCGTTGATTTTTCTGAGTACGGGAAGGTAAAGTGTGTAATGTGGTAATGAAGAATGACACGATTATCCCCTCCGGAGGTGAAATATTTATAACTGGTAAAGTTGATGGTACAGTAAACAATAACAAAACTGAGGGTCTTCTTGAACCCTGTGTTAAAGTCACTGATACAAGTAACCTGTTGGTAGCATGTAGCGCTTTGCAGCTCAGTGATAGAGGAAACTGCCAGTGCATATGATGAATGTAACTCTGGAATCACAGTTACCGAGGGAGGGCCCTGAACTGGGGGGGGGGGGGTTCTCTATCTAGGAGAAGGGTAGTGAAGACATTATCGTTGCTAGGCTACAGGATTCTAACCAGCTGCCGTACTCTCCCACCACAGCAGAGTGGGATGTAAAAACAGTTCATCCAAAAGCTGGACATGGATTTCAGCCAGCTAACTGAGGTGCAGCTGAGAGCTGTAAAGGAATTGGTGGAAAGGTATGTGGAAGTGTTTAACACTGGTGATTTTTTTTTTTACTTAACAGCGGGCGCCTGTTCATCTGTAAGCAGTTTCACAAGCATTTGCAGGACATGTTAGAAAAGGGGAAGCAGTAACAGTGGCCAAGAAACTGGTAGAGGAATCTTTGTTGAAAGCTAGGCATTCCTCGCTCTATCCATAGTGACCAGCGGTGACATTTTTCAATCAACTCTTTTTAGAGAGAGAGATGCAATCTTTTACAAATGAACAAAACACGAACCACTCTGTACAACCCACAATCAGATGGGTTTTAGTGGAAAGAATGAACAGAACTCTGGTCGATAAGCTGGCACTTTTTGTGAATGACAATCAAAGAAATTGGGATGAGAATTCTCCCATATGTGATGATGTCATAGAGGAGTAGTTTTGAATCTTCCGCGGGGTTCCCTCCATACAGGGCGCTGTTCCGTACCGAAATGACTTTACCGGTTGATGTGGTTATGGGAACACGAACAAAATGAAGGGAAACATTATGTTTCTCGGTGGCTGCATTTCAAACTCATATAAGACACTCCTTCGTCCTCTTACCTTCGCAATGGGGGAATCCCTGCGGCCATATTTGTAGTAGGTCCAAATGATTAGCCAAGCAAGGGAAGTTTGCAATGTAAGCCCCTCAGCCCTCGTTTTTAATGGAGTTTGTGAGTGTACAATTATGTTCACTTCGGGGGCCTGAAACACCCCATAATTCAATTTGCTGATGTTTGTACCGCTAAGAAAAGTCTCAACATCAATATGGAGTCAACATACAAGTGTAAGTAAAAACGAATGTAAATAAGTTAGAAATTGTGCTACTAATGCACAAACACATCTCATAAAAGTAATGATATTTTTGTTTGGTTATCTTTTGGAAATTGTAGAAATAAAACATTTTCCTCCTTCAGAAGTTCCAGCTAGGCAGGCTAACGTTATTTGGCTAATTAATTTGCTAGCTATCATACAGTCGGCGTATATTAATAATTATATAGTTAAAATAAGTAGATATGCAATCATAATTGACTGTAGCGCCTATAAAGCACCCACAAGCTACCGGTGGCTGAAAACACAATCATCGCTGATAAATTTCCAGGCAATTTAAAATGAATTCCTTCCTCCCTCGCCCCTCGCCCTGCAAGTGTATACTCGTCAGACGTCATGATACGCTATCAGAAGTGTCCACTTAATGTGAGAGCTGAGAGGATAAGGTGTGTCTGTTAAGTGTTTGGAATGCAGCCAGTATGTGCGAAAGGTGCAAGGGTATTTTAAGCACTGTAAGGGGAAGCTGTAAAGAGAAATCCCCTTAAAGCCACAGGCAAACAAAAGCAATACTTTAAATCTAAAGGGTGACACCACAGAGATATGAGGAAAATTAATGTGTGGCTTAGAAACTATCAGAGGAAAAAGGGGTTGTCACTCAAACTGATAAAATAAATTCAAGGGTCCTTTCAAAATTGCGAAAAGAAACTGTCAGAGGTGCTGTATGAAGTAGTACAGTGTAATGGACCGTCATGCCGTGGTTCACTACAACAGGCTCAAACCTTACTTTGGGGTTGTTTCAGAGCATGAGGTCACTGACACGGGACAAGAGACTGAGTTGAGTTGAGCACTGACTTATTTGTGCCTAGTCAGACATACTACCCCCCTCAAGGAAACACGCTACTCCTGAGGAAAAAAGCAACCAAAGTTGCCTAGGTTACCCTTCAGGAGAAGGGGGGGGGACATTGTGAGACTGTGGGTCCCAAGGGATGTTAATGCCTTAGTGGAACGGGAACTGGACACTGTCAGGAGTGAAAGCTCAGTCGAAAGACACAGAGACTCGTATCACGCAAACGGATGTGGGAAGAGCCTGTCAGTCTGCATTGTTGGGAAGGACCTGTCAGTCTGCATTGTTGGGAAGAGCCTGTCAGTCTGCATTGTTGGGAAGAGCCTGTCAGTCTGCATTGTTGGGAAGAGCCTGTCAGTCTGCATTGTTGGGAAGGACCTGTCAGTCTGCATTGTTGGGAAGGACCTGTCAGTCTGTATTGTTGGGAAGGACCTGTCAGTCTGCATTGTTGGGAAGAGCCTGTAAGTCTGTATTGTTGGAAAGAGCCTGTCAGTCTGCATTGTTGGAAAGAGCCTGTCAGTCTGCATTGTTGGGAAGAGCCCGTTTATAGTCTGCATTGTTGGGAAGAGCCCGTTTATAGTCTGCATTGTTGGGAAGAGCCCGTTTATAGTCTGCATTGTTGGGAAGAGCCCGTTTATAGTCTGCATTGTTGGGAAGGACCTGTAAGTCTGCATTGTTGGGAAGAGCCTGTCAGTCTGCATTGTTGGGAAGAGCCTGTCAGTCTGCATTGTTGGGAAGAGCCTGTCAGTCTGCATTGTTGGGAAGAGCCTGTCAGTCTGCATTGTTGGGAAGGACCCGTCAGTCTGCATTTTTGGGAAGAGCCTGTCAGTCTGCATTTTTGGGAAGAGCCTGTCAGTCTGCATTGTTGGGAAGGACCCGTAAGTCTGCCTTTCATTGTTTGTCTACACCTCTTGTTTACGAAACATGTGACAAATAAAATGTGATTTGATCAGAACTTTTTACTCCTCCGTGGGTGGCCTTGTGAGTCCCAATGATCCTAAGAGCTGATTCTAATGACCCTGTCGTCTCACGGAAAGGTCGAGGGGGCGGTTCTAGGGGCGGTTCTAGACTAAGAGCGATCCAAAACTAGTCCCTCCGTCTGATAACCAGAAGGAATGGGACACACCCCTAGCACATCCACCTCCTTACCCCCTGTAGATCTGCCCCTGGTGCAAATATCATCATCGTGCACCTCCCCTTGTTAAAAGGCTATTCATGTATTTTATGAGAAACACTGTCTAATACTGTACCTCTGTGTGGGACAGTATTGGGGTTGAGCGAGGGATACCTAAATGGTAGTGAGTTGCTTAATGTAGTGCAACTTGCAAGCAGCCCATTGAACAGATAGTGAAAGACAGGCCCTCTCCTCAGCATTGGAGGAGGCAGAGGAAGAGAACAGCCCATTGGAGGAGGCAGTGAGGACGAGAACAGCCCATTGGAGGAGGCAGTGAGGAAGAGAACAGCCCATTGGAGGAGGCAGTGAGGAAGAGAACAGCCCATTTGGAGGAGGCAGTGAGGACGAGAACAGCCCATTGGAGGAGGCAGTGAGGAAGAGAACAGCCCATTTGGAGGAGGCAGTGAGGAAGAGAACAGCCCATTGGAGGAGGCAGTGAGGAAGAGAACAGCCCATTGGAGGAGGCAGTGAGGAAGAGAACAGTCCATTGGAGGAGGCAGTGAGGAAGAGAACAGTCCATTGGAGGAGGTAGTGAGGAAGAGAACAGCCCATTGGAGGAGGCAGTGAGGAAGAGAACAGTCCATTGGAGGAGGCAGTGAGGAAGAGAACAGTCCATTGGAGGAGGTAGTGAGGAAGAGAACAGTCCATTGGAGGAGGTAGTGAGGAAGAGAACAGCCCATTGGAGGAGGCAGTGAGGAAGAGAACAGCCCATTTGGAGGAGGCAGTGAGGAAGAGAACAGTCCATTGGAGGAGGTAGTGAGGAAGAGAACAGCCCATTGGAGGAGGTAGTGAGGAAGAGAACAGCCCATTGGAGGCAGTGAGGAAGAGAACAGCCCATTGGAGGCAGTGAGGAAGAGAACAGCCCATTGGAGGCAGTGAGGAAGAGAACAGCCCATTGGAGGGAGTGAGGAAGAGAACAGCCCATTGGAGGAGGCAGTGAGGAAGAGAACAGTCCATTGGAGGAGGTAGTGAGGAAGAGAACAGCCCATTGGAGGCAGTGAGGAAGAGAACAGCCCATTGGAGGCAGTGAGGAAGAGAACAGCCCATTGGAGGAGGCAGTGAGGAAGAGAACAGTCCATTGGAGGAGGCAGTGAGGAAGAGAACATGCATATCACTGATAGGTTTATTCAGAAGGGAAAGTGTTTCAAATATGTTCAAATTCATCTGCAAGTCCTCGCAATGCAAATATTGCTTAAAGTAAGATGTAATTAACTGAACTAAAATGGGGATTGTGAAACTATGAATTATTCTATTTCTGTTTACCCAGCAAGAATTTATTCAGAGGAAAAAAACTATTTGGCGCCACCAGCTGTTCGTTATCCTAAACCAGGGGTTCCCAAACTTTTTTGGCCCACGACACCATTTTGATATAATAAAAAAAATTGAGACCCCACCATGTAAAAAGAAAAGTGATGTAATCAACAGACAATGTGTACTTTTTTAATTGGGGCTATGACAGTCTATTACAAATCAGTATGACAGTACTTTTGACAGTATTTCAATCTGAAGGAAGTATGGTTTGAAGCAGGGACATAGGCGCGCCAGGCCCACCCACTCAGATTTTTATACTCTTTACTTGTCAGTGTTCCAAATGGGACATTATTTGTCTTTTTACCTAAACATGCAAACACTATCAGATACAATGAATTGCAAGCAGTGCAGTGGGTTAGTCAGATTTGATTAAATATAACAGAACAGATGACCTGGAATGACATTCACTCTCACGGGGTGGGTTGCCAAAAATAACTAACTGAAAGCCCCACCCCCAATAAGCCACAAAAATGACTGCATTGAGGCATACAGTATCAAGAAAAAGTATGTGAACCCTTTGGAATTACCTGGATTTCTGCATAAATTAGTCATAAAATGTTATCTGATCTTCATCTTAGTCACAACAATAGACGAACACAGTCTGCTTAAACCTATAACACACAAATTATTGTATTTTTCTTGTCTATATTGAATACATCATTTAAACATTCACAGTGTAGGTTGGAAAAAGCATGTGAACCCCTAGGCTAATGACTTCTCCAAAAGCTAATTGGAGTCAGGAGTCAGCTAACCTGGAGTCCAATCAGTGAGAAGATTGGAGATGTTGGTTAGAGCTGCCCTGCCTTATAAAAAACACTCACAACATTTGAGTTTGCTATTCACAAGAAGCATTGCCTGATGTGAACTGTGCTTTGAACAAAAGAGATCTCAGAAGACCTAAGATCAAGAATTGTTGACTTGCATTAAGCTGGAAAGGGTTAAAGAAGTATCTCTAAAAGCCTTGATGTTCATCAGTCCACAGTAAGACAAATTGTCTATAAATGGAGAAAGTTCAGCACTGTTGCCACTTTCCCTAGGAGTGGTCGTCCTGCAAAGATGACATTCTGCACAGTGCAGAATGCTCAACGAGGTTAAGAAGAATCCGACTTCTGGAGTGGCCCAGTCAGTCCTGACCTCAACCCTATTTAAAATGCTGTGGCATGACCTCGAGAGCGGTTCACACCAGACATCCTAAAAGTATTGTTGAACTGAAACAGTTTTGTAAAGATGAATGGTCCAAAATTCCTCCTGATCGTTGTGAAAGTCTGATCCGCAACTACAGAAAACATTTGGTTGAGTTCATTGCTGCCAAAAGGAGGGTCAACCAGTTGTTAAATGCAAGAGTTCACATACTTTTTTCCACCCTTCACTGTGAATGTTTACATGGTGTGTTCAATAAAGATATGAAAACGTATAAGTGTTTGTGTGTTATTAGTTTAAGCAGACTGTGTTCGTCTATTGTTGTGACTTGGATGAAGATCAGATCAAATGTTATGACCAATTTATGCAGAAATCCAGGTAATTCCAAAGGGTTCACATACTTTTTCTTGCCGCTGTATGTAACTGTGTTTCTATGGCTAATATGCACCATGCCACTGTCTATTTCATTTGTTCATGTATCCAACACGATGGCTCATAATCCAATGTCTTATCAGTCAAATTTCAGCAGGCCCCACCCACCAATGAATTTATGGCCACGCCATTGGTTTGAAGTGACTGAAATGCATCAGAACGGTATTAGTTCAGAAGATCATCAGGAAATATTTTTGTATCATCATCTGTGTATAAAAGAACATCATCATTGATAATGCACTTTATCCCCCCCAGTCTGATTTGGTGCCTGGTCTTGTCCACTCTGTTCTAATGGGGATTGGGGGCATCGTAGACTGAAACGGAGAGTCTCGTCTTTCAGTGATGGGGTCATAATAATTTGTTGTTTAAATGTTCGAAAGATAGAGACACATTTGTAAGAAAACAGAAAACTGTATCTAACGGCTACCAGAGGTTACTGACGTAACCCCAGTTCTGTGAACCAAGCACAATTTGTAAAGGTTTTATTTCATAGCTTCTCAGTTGTCACAAAGTCAGAAAGCCTGCCTACTCGACCAATCAGATGAGTGAGTGTGATGACACACACATATTCCCGGGTTGGTGGGAATCACCTAATTTTCAAAATGGTGAGAGTCATTGAAAAAAGTAATCTTCTATAGGGGGGAGTTTTGTTAAGAGCTGCGACTCTAACGGGTTTCGTCCTCGTCTGAAGAGGAGTATGAAATGTCGGACCAATGTGCAGCGTGGTAAGTGTCCATTTTAATTATTATAAAACTGAACACTAAACAATACAAAATAACAAAGTGCAAAATACTGAAAAAACCCGAAACAGTCCCGTATGGTGAAAACACTAACACAGGAAACAACCACCCACAAAACACAAATAAAAACAGCTACCTAAATATGGCTCCCAATCAGAGACAACGACTGACACCTGCCTCTGATTGGGAACCTGTTGGTGGAATTAAATAATTCCTCTAATGTACTCATTAATTAAAATCAATCTGTCTATTTATAAGAATTTGTAAGATACTTATTAACATAAAGTAGACAGGATACAGTCATATTAAAATTAGATAATAGTATTTATTCTCGCAGCACGCTACCATTTGACCATAAACAACAGTTTATATACAAGATATGACGTCATTGGTTACAGAATAAATCTCCTCCTCCTGACCTTTATAAAACAGGTTCAAAAGTTCATTCCAACTTCCCAGCGCACACACATGACACACAATATAATCTATTCTCCTGAAGGCTCACTATAATTTATTACCACTTTAGCAGACAACTCAAGATAATGGAAGACCTAAAAAGTTACTCACTGCCTTATCTAAACATCTCAGGGCTAAGTTGGGTCAGTTCAACCATTGTTTAACGACCCTTTCTGCTTACTTTATAACCCACAGCACAAATCTCTTTTCACTAGGCGTGCAGAGTTCAATTATAGTTTTATCTAAATCTAGAAATTGTTTTAGTTATTATTAACAAAATTCCTAACAGAACCATACTAGGCCAAACACAAACAGACAACGTAGACATATAACATAGAATGCCCACCCACATCACACCCTGACCAAACAAAACATAGAAACATACAAAGCAATCTATGGTCAGGGCGTGACAGCGACGCTCGGTGTGAATATTAACATCCATCGCTTGCGGTATGTTTTTGGAAGTTTAAGATCCTTATTTTTCATATCGGCAAAAAAATATTTTCAGAAAACAAAAGGTTAAATTGATACACACCTTTTTATAGGGTTAGTGTGCCCACACGGCCATATTTCCATATTACAGCGCTTGTTTACAGAAGACAGAGTGGGTTACCTGTGCTAATTAGCTATCTGCGTCTCCGAAAACACCTGTCTCTAAATGGAAGACAGACACCACAAACATGTTGTCACTGAAAAATTGTGTCGGCTGCAACTCTATTAAAACAGGTTAAAACAATGTTTTAGTATTTGTGAAATAATTTTGACGTGACATGAAAGTAGAGAGATTTATGTTTCTAGAACTGTACCGCAATTGAGAATCGATTCACACAGAGATGGAATATTTGGTTGTTTTGGCTTCCAGAGCCAATTCGCCCTTTAAACAGAACATGTAAGGTCCTTGGACTAAGGAGTAGCCTTCACCTCCTTTAGTCCCATATTGGGCTAGCATAAAGGATTCTGTTCCAAGCACAGAGAAGTTATTCTATTTGATAGAGCAAAGTTGTTTGTTTCCCTACAAGCCTTTCACTCTAATAGTAATCATTTATATTATTGACCCTGTAACAGATGCACCGCCTTTTGGAAGGAAAACATCTCAGCTGGGAGAATAAGTCTAATTTCAATGGTGTTTCATTTCGAAGTTGTGAACATGAAGACGTATTAATGCCACCAGGGGAAAGACAGACAACAAAACCCAAAGAGAAATATGCTGCTGAAATTAACAAGGCGGCAGTAAATTCAAACACAGATCACTGTAATTTATACCATACACTTCATTTTAATAATATTGAAGGACTAACAATGGAATGTTCCTCAATAAAATGAAAGATTAGACTTTAAACGGGTGTCCCAATGTAACAGTATAACTTTAAACCGTCCCCTCGCCCCGACACGGGCGCGAACCAGGGACCTTCTGCACACATCAACAACGGTCGCCCACGAAGCATCGTTACCCATCGCTCCACAAAAGCCGCGGCCCTTGCAGAGCAAGGGGAAACCCTACTTAAGTCTCAGAGCAAGCGACGTAACTGATTGAAATGCTAGTAGCGCGTACCCGCTAACTAGCTAGCCATTTCACATCCGTTACACCAACTCTGTGGTCCAATGGGGTGGGGTTATATTTGTCCTGTTTTCACTGCATATCAAACTGTATTCCTATCATGCAATACTGTGTATAAAATTACCATGTATGAAGGGTTGGGAAGGAATGGATGACATGTAATCCGTTACACGTAAGGGATTACACAAATACGGTAAATGTAATCCGTTACATTACCAGCTAAAATATTGTAATCAGATTACAGATACTTTTGAAAAACTAGATTACTTTTAAATACAGAAAGGATGTTTGACACAATTTTTTTGGGGACATTTCTCTGTTTTCTCAATGACCTTCAAATCAGCATTGAAAAAAAGTGGCAAGTTTAAGTTTGTTCCACCTGAGTGAGTCTGACCACAAGTCAGAGACCACTATGATGACACACCAAATGGGTTTGATAGATCGCGGGAAAAGAGCAGGAATAGGCTTTTGCAGGCTACAGTCCAAACTATGTCTTCCAATTGTTCGACTGCTGTAGGCATCCAAAGATTATCCAATTTGAATAAACCCTTAGAGTTAAGGATGACAGCAGTGGTGTAGTCTACAACAATACGGATATCACTTATTATTGATATCTACATAGCGCATTGATGTGAATCACACTGCTGCTCTCTCATTTAGCTATTTGTGCCTTACAGATTGTGGTTGTTGTGGATGGCTGTTCACAAATCTAAATGTGCATTTGAACCCAATAATGGTTGAATTCAAGAAGTTTAAGATGCCTATCAATCATTGTTTTTGAAACCAGTGGACAGCCAGTGAAAAATGTGCTCTTGCAACAGTTGCATAGTGCGGATCCCAGCCTATGGAATAAAAGTGGGGCTTTCATTGCTCAATCTAATTCATGCTGATAAGTTTGTTTTAAATCCATAGGCCTAATGGACACATACTCAAACTCACACACTTTTGATAGACTTAAAGGACTAATCTGTATTTGCTACATCCATTTTTAGACTTATAAATTATATCCATTGATTCTTGAAGAATATAACTTATGCCTTATGAGTTTAGTTAAACTGTCACACTCCATGATAACCCAAAATATCAGCTTGTTTTTCTCCAATGTTTGTAAAACATTGTAAATGTAAACAAACACTGTATAGCCTCATAACATGGTTAAAACAAACATGTTGATATCATGGATGGTCTGTCCTTGCGTCCATATCTCTGTCTATTAATCTGAGAGTGGTTTTCAATTCGAATCAATGAGCCAAATCAGTCATCTATGACAACAAAATCAAAAGCTAATAAGTCCTTAGTTTTGGGGTTATGCTCAGGTAAAACAATTTGGCTAATCTATGCTTCCATATTATTATTATTATTATTATTATTAGTTTTGTTCATTGTAAGTATATATATATTTTTTTAAACTTATTTTGTACATATTGTTGCTGCTACCGTCTCTTATGACCGAAAGGTGAAGATCATGCCCACATTGCACCCACCAGCTAGTGCCGTGGGCGAGTTGGGTTCAATAGGGTCTGGCACCAGCAGATATCATGCGTACTAGCTAGCTAGATAGTGTGTGTACTAACTAGTGTGGACTAACTAGCTCTGTTGATGTGATCTTGAGCAAGATACTTAACCCTAATTTACACCAGGGGTGCTGTGTTACTACGGCTGACCCTATAAAACAACACATTACACTACGGCTGACCCTATAAAACAACACATTACACTACGGCTGACCCTATAAAACAACACATTACACTACGGCTGACCCTATAAAACAACACATTACACTACGGCTGACCCTATAAAACAACACATTACACTACGGCTGACCCTATAAAACAACACATTACACTACGGCTGACCCTATAAAACAACACATTACACTACGGCTAACCCTATAAAACAACACATTTCACTACGACTATCTCGACCCTATAAAACAACACATTACACTACGGCTGACCCTATAAAACAACACATTACACTACGACTGACCCTATAAAACAACACATTACACTACGGCTGACCCTATAAAACAACACATTACACTACGACTGACCCTATAAAACAACACATTACACTACGACTATCTCGACCCTATAAAACAACACATTTCACTACGACTATCTCGACCCTATAAAACAACACATTTCACTACGACTATCTCGACCCTATAAAACAACACATTTCACTACGACTATCTCGACCCTATAAAACAACACATTTCACTACGACTGTGCTGACAAACTGCCTGGGAGCTCCCCAGGTGAAACTCCTCCTCCTTCAATCAGTGGTGAACCAGGTGGAACAAATCTTCCAGGCAATCAGGGCGTGCCAGCACCTGGCTCTGCTGTTGTCTTTAGACCGCAGTGAAAGGAGCATTTATAACACCACAAGACCAAGGAAACTTCATCTTTGTGATCAAGGTGACTGTGCAAGTCGAGGCCCTCCACAAAACTGTGAAAGACAGCCGGTAAGCGCCATATTAGCCATGCTTGGCTAGACTGACTTAAGCAGTGCACTGCTAATGATACTCTGGAAAACACAGACTCTTAACTCTTAACTTTGATAGGACTTTTGCAGTGGTATTTATAACTTCAAATGTTGTTTGTGGGGTATAAAGGAAAAGTAAGAAGAGCCAAATTCATTGTTGACAAAGAACTTGTTTGAAATGGTTAAAAGTAATTGAAACTTTGTAGAAATCTTAGTAAACCAAGTTCTTAATTCAGTAACAAATGTATAGTCTAGAAAATCTTTGGCTAAAAAATGAAAGATTTGTCTGTTTAAAACTACTGATTAGAGAATAAATGTAATTTTTTACTATAAAAAATATTTTGAATGTATTTGGCTAAAATGCAAATTTAGATAAATATACAGATTCTGCTCATTTGATTAAAAATGGTGGGTTTCTATTTTGGGAAACATTTGCTTAAAAGTGGAAACCTTGTATTTTATAATGGCAGAAATGTGTTTATCTGAGGTGAATGTGGATAATTTAGTGTATTTAATTAGGCTGTCAACTCAAATAATAACTTGTATTTGTCATCTCTTTTTTGAGGTTTTTCACCTGTTTACTGCCAACCAAAGAATGGTAAATAAAAGACAAACAACTGATTCCATGGCTGTTTATTGAGTGAAATCCAGTTAAAATCTTCATGTGGAGGGACTGTCCTTTTCAAGTGGGGAATTGCACAAGAAAGGGGTCAAAACTTGACAGTGAAAAACCGTGGCTCAAGACTGGAAAAGGACCAGAAAAGTGACCACACGTGTCCAGAGAGACAAGTAAAGACTGTTCCCGCCTGCTGCTGTGATTGAAATGGCTGATTCATTACTGGTGAAGCAGCTAAAGACCGCAAGGACATCAGCGAAGCGTCAGTTTTCCCGTCTGGCCAATAATGTGCTACGAATGCATACAATGATGTCAGAAGAGGAGCTCAAAGACAATTTTAGGAAGCTCACTGCAGAAGCTGGCAGAGTCCTGGACGCCAACGATGATGTAGAGGGGCAATGTATTGAAGAAAACTCTGATGCAGAGGAGTTGAGCGAGCAGCAGAAGTCTGACTTGGTCAAAACAGCAAATGAGTGTGAGAAAAAACTGCAAGAGCTAAAGGACCTCATACAAAAGACATTGTGGGCCAATTTCAGGGAATATGAACTGACACAAGCAATTACAACAGCAGAGTCGCAAGCAGAAAACGTGGGAGCTGTGGACCCAAGTAAAAACCCAGATGCATATCTCTTCATGATCGGACAACTAGAGAATCTTGTGAAGGCTGCGAAGGAGGTGCATAAACATTGGAAGTGCTGGGCCCCCCCAGCAGAGCAACAACATTTCCAGAGTCGTATCAAAGACCTTGAAACTATCCTGCCAAATCTCACAATAAGACAAGCAGACTTTACAGGGGCACACGTTAGAGGAGAAACCAGCAGATTGAGTACTACTTCAAACAGTTCTGTGGCCACACCAGCAATTAAATTAAAGCCTGCTGCCCTCCCAAAGTTTTCTGGCATCCGCCGAGAGTTTCACCGGTGGAAAAAAGACTGGGAAGCGCTCCAGATGCAGGGAGAACCTACTGGATCCAGAGAGGTTAAAAAGTTCCAACTTCTCGACAGTGTGGATGAGAAGACCATACGAGACCTTCACCTTACAACTTACACAACTGCTGAGGAGGTTTTCCGGGTCTTGGAGAACCGCTTTGGAAATAAGACAACTATAGCCCTTGAGATAGTAGAAGAGCTCCAAAGACTCCAAGCAGTTAAAGGTAACCAGCCCAGGAGGATTGTTGAGCTCATCCAATCTGTAGAAAAAGCCCTGGTCGATCTGAACGAGCTTGGCAAGACCGGTGCTATAAAGAACCCTCTTGTAACAAAGACAATAGAGAGTAAACTTCCTGATGGCCTGAAGAAGGAATGGCTTCTTCATGTAGCTGGCAAAGGTGATGAAGCTGAAGAAGACAAGCGATTTGACTACCTCCACAAGTTTCTTCAAGGTCAAGAAGCCATCTATGAGAAGCTGGACCAACTGAGAGAGGAGGAACCAAAACCGAAATCTGAACCTCGGCAAGCTCGAACCAGAACCTCCACCCAACTAAGCGACCAGGCTCAAGGATGTGTGGTCTGCGGAGACTGCAAGCATAAGAAAAGGCTATATTTCTGCCAAAAGTTTCGCACGCTTAAGCTGTCAGAGAAAAGAGATGCTGTCAGGAAGCTGAGAGCCTGCAAAAGATGCCTGGAGATTCACAAGGAAGGTGACTATTGTAAATCAGAGTTTCTGTGCAGGAGGCCAGACTGTATAGAACAGCGTGCTGCAGAACACCACTATTACCTCTGCCCGAGAGCTGGTACATCCAAAGGGAATGTCGTCCAGAGGTCCAATAACAGCAAAGTGGGAGGTAACACAAGAGAGCGTTATACCCAAGCCCAAGAAGAGTTCATTAAAAGTCTCTCACCTGAACTTGCAGAGAAGTGTTGCAATGCCTTTTGCAACACTATAGCCAGAACCTCTCTTGTGTCCAACCAACCCAGTCTTCTAGCAGAGAATGGAATAGTGGAGTGGCCAGTCATCATGATGCTCTTAGAGGTCACGGCCAATGCAGGACAAAAAGTTGGGACTTTGATCGACCTGGCATTGGATACAAACTATATAACTCATGATGCAGCTGATCGTTTGAACCTTAGAAGTGAAGCCATAACCCTTGTTGTCCATGGTGTGGGAGGAATGAAAGTTCAAGTCACCACAAAACGGTACCTCCTAAAGATCCGGGTCCGCACAGAGCAAGGCAATGTCAGATCCCACCAACTCCTCTGCTATGGTTTGGACAGCATTGCAGAGATTCACAAACATGTGACAGCCAAAAGACTCCAAAAATTCTTTCCAGATGTCCCCCAAAATGAACTTGTTAGACCAAGACAGATACAGCTTTTGATAAGCCATAAGGAAGGGCGACTGGTCCCACAGAAAATACGCACCGTTGGGGACCTTGTACTATGGGATGGGCCATTGGGAAAGACAATTGCAGGGACACACCCTAGTCTGTTTGAAGAGGCTACAGTTACAGCACACCAGTCCAGAGCGCACTTCGCCAGATCCATGAGAGCAGCAGCATTGATGTATGAAGAACATATCTGCGCCCCGAAATGTGGAGGATGTCGCTGCGGCAGTTGTCAACTTGGTGGCAAAGAAATGACTCTGGCTGAAGAAAGGGAGCTGGAAGTTGTTAAGGGTGGCCTGACTTATGTTGGTGCTGATGACCACAGTGATAGTCCACACTGGCATGCAAGGAATCCATGGCTCATTGACCCATCTACATTGCCAAACAACATAAAAGCAGTGGAGGCAACCTTTCTCAGAACAGAGAAACAGCTCGCCAAAGAACCGCAGTGGGAAAAAGCCTATGGTGCTCAAGTCCACGAAATGGTTGACCGCCGGGCTGCAAGAAAGCTGACCAAAGAGGATCTAACCAACTGGAATGGACCTATCTGGTATATTAGTCATCTTATCGCACCCAACCCCCACTCTGTTACAACTCCGGTAAGACTTGTCTGGAACAGCAGTCAGAAGTACAAAGGCCAAAGTCTCAATGACCTTCTGATGAAAGGCCCTGACGTTCTCAATCCGATTCGAGCTGTCCTCCTCAAGTTCCGCCAAGGCTCCTACGCCGCTCTAGGAGACGTCAGAAAAATGTACAATTCTGTGTGGCTCGAGGAGAGGGAAGTCCATCTACACCGGTTCTTGTGGCGGGATTCAGAGGGCGATGAGGTGGAACAATACGCCATAACCAGAGTGAATATCGGGGACAAGCCAGCAGGGTGCATAGCACAACTGGCCATGAGGGAGACGGCTAACCTGCCTCAATTCAGCCACCTCACAGATGAATGCCAAGTATTACATGAGCCCAGCTACGTCGATGACATCTTGACATCCCACAACTGCCGTGAAAAACTCGAAGTCATCACAAAGAATGTGGAGCTGATTCTAAAAGCAGGAGGGTTTGCACTGAAGCCTTGGGTCTTCTCAGGCCAAAATAAAGGAGAAAGAGAAAAGGCATCACCAAATGTTGTTGTCCTGCCAAATCAGCTTAAGGAGGAAGACAACAAGGCGCTCGGTCTCGGCTACATTGTGGATGAAGACATGTTGCATGTCATGGTGAGGGTCAACTTCTCCAGGCGGAAGAAAAAGATGAGACTTGGGCAAGACTTACTGCTAGAAGAAGTACGAGCACAGACACCAGACCCGCTGACAAGACGTGAACTGCTGAGTCAAGTTGCTGGTTTGTACGACCCAGTTGGCCTGACAACGCCATCAAAGCAAAGAGGGGCTATCTTGGTCCGAAGGGCATTCCAAGAGGCAAAACCAAAGTGCAGCATGGTCAAGGACACATGGGACCTTCCCCTGTCGGATGAGCTCCGCAAAGATGCAATTGGAATTTTTGAGGAGTACGTCCAGCTAAGCAAAGTAATGTTCCCAAGAGCTCTTACTCCACCAAAGGCAACAACTGAACCAGTCGCTGTCACTTTTTCAGATGGCAGTGAAAGCTCCTATGGTGCTGTCCTCTATCTGCGGTGGGACTGCAACAAACAATTAACAATTCGACTAGTGGAGTCAAAAGCAAAGCTGACACCACTAGACCAGAAGGGGGATGCAGTCAAAGCGGAACTTTGCGGTGCAGTCTTTGCAAGCCGCCTGAAAAAGTACTTTGAACAGCATACCCAGATCCAGATAAAAAGGTGGTACCATTTGTTAGACAGTCAGACTGTTCTTGGAGCTATCCAGCGTGAAAGCTATGGATTTCAGACTTTCTTCGCTAATAGAATTGGAGAGATCCAAGAGAGCACACGGCTACAGGACTGGTGGTGGATCCCTGGACCACTCAACATAGCCGAAATTATCACTCGAGGAGCTGGGCCAAAGGAACTTGATGCCCATTCAGAGTGGCAGCAAGGGCCAGAGTTTCTATATCTTCCAGAGAGCGAGTGGCCAATTATGTCATCAAAAGATGTGTCTGTGACAGCTCGAGAGAGCATTAACAATATGCAAAAGAAGTCATTTGTGGCAGCACTCACCAGAGCCCAAGCGAAAAGAAGTCTTCCAAGTCTTGTGGGACGATTTCCTGCTGGTGCAGCTGTCCTAAACTTGGTGGATGAGAGGCGCTTTAGTAGCCTAAAGTGTCTAATCAAGACTGTTGCTTTTATCTGGAGAGCCGCCAAAAAGTTTAGATCTGCAACAAAGTCCATCGAGACCCCAAAGTGGGAGGCGATTCCCACAAAAGGAGTTATCACCGCCACAGAACGTCAAGAGGTAATAAGAGACATCTATCTTGCTGCTCAAGAGGGGGTGACGTTCCCAACTACCACTACGGACCGCTTGGTTGTGTACAGAGAGCCAGAATCTGGGTTACTAGTCTGCGGTGGGAGAATCCATGGCTTCAGGGAGGATGGCGCTGCAGTTCCCCTTCTGCCTTTCAATGCATGGGTCTCTACTTTATTGGCACGGGAGGCGCACGAGGAGGGTCATGAAGGTGTGGCTGCAACCCTGCTGAAAATGAGGAGGAAAGCTTGGGTCATCCAAGGAAGGAAAATTTCCCAAAAAGTAGTGGATAACTGCCTTTTCTGCAAAAAGTCAAGGGCAAGAAGGTGCGAACAGGTAATGGCTGACTTACCTGCTGAAAGAGCCACACCTGCAGCTCCGTTCGAGTTCACTACAGTCGACCTCTTCGGACCGTACCTTGTCAAAGATGACATCAAGAAACGGGTCTCAATGAAAGTGTGGGGTGTCGTCTTCAGCTGTATGGCCAGCAGGGCAATTCATGCAGACCTGGTCAACACAATGTCGACAGAGAGCTTCTTGATGGCTTACCAACGCTTTACTGCAATTAGAGGGCACCCAAGAAAGTTCTGGTCCGACCCAGGGACAAACTTCATCGGCGCCAAACCTGTCCTAAGAGAGCTGTACCAGTTCCTGGATGCTCAGAATAGAACTTCAATAGAAGAGATGTCGGCTCAAAAAGGTACCAAATGGGAGTGGACAATTCACCCTGCTGACTCACCTCACCGCAATGGGGCTGCTGAAGCCGCTGTTCGCATTCTCAAGAAGGCACTGCAGAGCCTGGGCAACAACACTGGCCTTAGCTACAGCGAGCTTCAGACAACACATTTCTCCTGGGCCGAGCCTCTCCAAGCGGTGAGATCAGAACATTTGACTTTGCGAACTACCCTTACAAGAGACTCAGAGAGATGCAGAACCAGGTCAACAAGTTCTGGAGGTCTTGGAGCCAGCTTGCCGGCCCAAACTTATTTCTGAGAAGTAAATGGCACACTTCATATCGCAACGTTGCTGTCGGAGATATTGTCTGGTTGTGTGACCAAAATGCAATGAGGGGCCAATTCAAGCTAGGACGGGTTGTGAGTGTTAATCCAGATGCTAAGGGCATTGTTCGAGACGTGAACGTCAAAGTGGTCCAAAGCTCCTGCCTTCCTGTCACAAAACCCGCACTAAACCGGCCATCGGCCAAAGTCCTGAAAGAAGCTACGCAAACCACAGTCCTGCACAGAGATGTTCGACGCCTGGTTGTCTTGCTACCAGTTGAGGATCAAACTCGGAGCTGACCGGCAGTATGTAGGTGCTGATTTACGATCTTTCCATCGGTTCCCGTGGGAAGATTGAGTGGGAGGTGTGCTGACAAACTGCCTGGGAGCTCCCCAGGTGAAACTCCTCCTCCTTCAATCAGTGGTGAACCAGGTGGAACAAATCTTCCAGGCAATCAGGGCGTGCCAGCACCTGGCTCTGCTGTTGTCTTTAGACCGCAGTGAAAGGAGCATTTATAACACCACAAGACCAAGGAAACTTCATCTTTGTGATCAAGGTGACTGTGCAAGTCCAAGCCCTCCACAAAACTGTGAAAGACAGCCGGTAAGCGCCATATTAGCCATGCTTGGCTAGACTGACTTAAGCAGTGCACTGCTAATGATACTCTGGAAAACACAGACTCTTAACTCTTAACTTTGATAGGACTTTTGCAGTGGTATTTATAACTTCAAATGTTGTTTGTGGGGTATAAAGGAAAAGTAAGAAGAGCCAAATTCATTGTTGACAAAGAACTTGTTTGAAATGGTTAAAAGTAATTGAAACTTTGTAGAAATCTTAGTAAACCAAGTTCTTAATTCAGTAACAAATGTATAGTCTAGAAAATCTTTGGCTAAAAAATGAAAGATTTGTCTGTTTAAAACTACTGATTAGAGAATAAATGTAATTTTTTACTATTAAAAATATTTTGAATGTATTTGGCTAAAATGCAAATTTAGATAAATATACAGATTCTGCTCATTTGATTAAAAATGGTGGGTTTCTATTTTGGGAAACATTTGCTTAAAAGTGGAAACCTTGTATTTTATAATGGCAGAAATGTGTTTATCTGAGGTGAATGTGGATAATTTAGTGTATTTAATTAGGCTGTCAACTCAAATAATAACTTGTATTTGTCATCTCTTTTTTGAGGTTTTTCACCTGTTTACTGCCAACCAAAGAATGGTAAATAAAAGACAAACAACTGATTCCATGGCTGTTTATTGAGTGAAATCCAGTTAAAATCTTCATGTGGAGGGACTGTCCTTTTCAAGTGGGGAATTGCACAAGAAAGGGGTCAAAACTTGACAACGACTATCTCGACCCTATAAAACAACACATTTCACTACGACTATCTCGACCCTATAAAACAACACATTACACTACGACTATCTCGACCCTATAAAACAACACATTTCACTATGACTATCTCGACCCTATAAAACAACACATTTCACTATGACTATCTCGACCCTATAAAACAACACATTTCACTATGACTATCTCGACCCTATAAAACAACACATTTCACTACGACTATCTCGACCCTATAAAACAACACATTTCACTGTGACTATCTCGACCCTATAAAACAACACATTACACTACGACTATCTCGACCCTATAAAACAACACATTTCACTACGACTATCTCGACCCTATAAAACAACACATTACACTACGGCTGACCCTATAAAACAACACATTTCACTACGACTATCTCGACCCTATAAAACAACACATTACACTACGGCTGACCCTATAAAACAACACATTTCACTACGATTATCTCGACCCTATAAAACAACACATTACACTACGACTATCTCGACCCTATAAAACAACACATTTCACTACGATTATCTCGACCCTATAAAACAACACATTTCACTACGACTATCTCGACCCTATAAAACAACACATTTCACTACGACTATCTCGACCCTATAAAACAACACATTTCACTACGACTATCTCGACCCTATAAAACAACACATTTCACTACGACTATCTCGACCCTATAAAACAACACATTTCACTACGACTATCTCGACCCTATAAAACAA
Organism: Salvelinus alpinus; assembly: GCF_045679555.1. Taxonomy (NCBI): domain Eukaryota; kingdom Metazoa; phylum Chordata; class Actinopteri; order Salmoniformes; family Salmonidae; genus Salvelinus; species Salvelinus alpinus. The sequence goes on from NC_092101.1 coordinate 49,644,377, forward strand.
CACATTTCACTACGACTATCTCGACCCTATAAAACAACACATTTCACTACGACTATCTCGACCCTATAAAACAACACATTTCACTACGACTATCTCGACCCTATAAAACAACACATTTCACTACGACTATCTCGACCCTATAAAACAACACATTTCACTACGACTATCTCGACCCTATAAAACAACACATTTCACTACGACTATCTCGACCCTATAAAACAACACATTTCACTACGACTATCTCGACCCTATAAAACAACACATTTCACTACGACTATCTCGACCCTATAAAACAACACATTTCACTACGACTATCTCGACCCTATAAAACAACACATTTCACTACGACTATCTCGACCCTATAAAACAACACATTTCACTACGACTATCTCGACCCTATAAAACAACACATTTCACTACGACTATCTCGACCCTATAAAACAACACATTTCACTACGACTATCTCGACCCTATAAAACAACACATTTCACTACGACTATCTCGACCCTATAAAACAACACATTTCACTACGACTATCTCGTGTATGTGACAATAAAACTTTTTTTTGTTGCTAGCTAGTGTGTACTAGATGGTGTGTACTAGCTTGCTAATGTGCTAGCCAGTGTGTACTAGCTAGTGATGGGGGGGAGGGACATACAGTATGCACTGACTGCAAGTCGGACAACTTCTGCTGTTTCTAGGAAACGTAACAATGGCATTCGCCTTTGTTATTGCTGACAAAGTGGATGCTTTCGAAATTTCCCTACTCCTACACGAAGCTGAACATGATCAACATGGTCCAAGAAATAAATATCCTGATGATGAGGACATTACATACCAGCCCAAGCTCTGTCTAATGATATATATATATATATATATGTTTTAAATGGTATTTTCTCACAATCCAGCCAGGTAGTGAGCGCATAGGCTACTCGAATGAGAACATATACTGTAAGTGTTTTTTGCTGCATATAGGATATGCTCTGTTGTGTGTCATTACTTCATGCCCTTGTACCTTACTCATTATTATTTGTGATTGTGTAACATAGAATTGTACCAGATGTGATTAAATGGAGTCCACAAAGATTCTTACTGTATGGTCATTGATCGCATGTCAACATCACTAGAGTCTGCAGTGTTATTTTATTACATTCTCAACCTTTTATGTTGCTTTTTGTCAATAAGCATGTAAAGAAACAGAATATGAATCAATCACATGAAGGACTAAACACTCACTGTACAGAAAATGATTAGACTAGATGTACATCAGTTCACGTCCTGGGTAAACAATATGAACAGGATTAGACTACATCACGTCCTGGGTAAACAATATGAACAGGATTAGACTACATCAGTTACTGGGTAAACAATATGAACAGGATTAGACTACATCACGTACTGGGTAAACAATATGATCAGGATTAGACTACATCAGTTACTGGGTAAACAATATGAACAGGATTAGACTACATCAGTTACTGGGTAAACAATATGAACAGGATTAGACTACATCAGTTACTGGGTAAACAATATGAACAGGATTAGACTACATCACGTACTGGGTAAACAATATGATCAGGATTAGACTACATCAGTTACTGGGTAAACAATATGAACAGGATTAGACTACATCAGTTACTGGGTAAACAATATGAACAGGATTAGACTACATCACGTACTGGGTAAACAATATGATCAGGATTAGACTACATCAGTTACTGGGTAAACAATATGAACAGGATTAGACTACATCAGTTACTGGGTAAACAATATGAACAGGATTAGACTACATCAGTTACTGGGTAAACAATATGAACAGGATTAGACTACATCACGTACTGGGTAAACAATATGATCAGGATTAGACTACATCAGTTACTGGGTAAACAATATGAACAGGATTAGACTACATCAGTTACTGGGTAAACAATATGAACAGGATTAGACTACATCACGTCCTGGGTAAACAATATGAACAGGATTAGACTACATCAGTTACTGGGTAAACAATATGAACAGGATTAGACTACATCAGTTACTGGGTAAACAATATGAACAGGATTAGACTACATCAGTTACTGGGTAAACAATATGAACAGGATTAGACTACATCAGTTACTGGGTAAACAATATGAACAGGATTAGACTACATCAGTTACTGGGTAAACAATATGAACAGGATTAGACTACATCACGTCCTGGGTAAACAATATGAACAGGATTAGACTACATCACGTACTGGGTAAACAATATGATCAGGATTAGACTACATCAGTTACTGGGTAAACAATATGAACAGGATTAGACTACATCAGTTACTGGGTAAACAATATGAACAGGATTAGACTACATCACGTCCTGGGTAAACAATATGAACAGGATTAGACTACATCACGTACTGGGTAAACAATATGAACAGGATTAGACTACATCACTTACTGGGTAAACAATATGAACAGGATTAGACTACATCACGTCCTGGGTAAACAATATGAACAGGATTAGACTACATCACGTACTGGGTAAACAATATGAACAGGATTAGACTACATCACGTACTGGGTAAACAATATGAATAGGATTAGACTACATCAGTTACTAGGTAAACAATATGAATAGGATTAGACTACATGTACAATCGCCATCACACTGCACACTGCCCTATCCCATCTGGACAAGAGGGATACCTATGTAAGAATGCTGTTCATTGACTACAGCTCAGCCTTCAATACATAGTACCCTCCAAGCTCATCATTAAGCTCGGGGCCCTGGGTCTGAACCCCTCCGTGTACAATTGGATCCTGGACTTCCTGACAGGCCGCCCCCAGGTGGTAAAGGTAGGAAACAACACCTTCACTACACGGATCCTCAACACAGGAGTCCACAAGGGTGTGTGCTTAGCCCCCTCCTGTACTCCCTGTTCACCCATGACTGCGTGACCACGCACGCCTCCAACTCAATCATCAAGTTTGCAGACAACACTACAGTAGTAGGCCTGATTACCAACAATGACGAGACAGCCTACAGGGAGGTGAAGGCCCTGGCGGATAGGTACCAGGAAAATAACCTTTCCCTCAACATCAACAAAACAAAGGAGCTGATCGTGGACTTCAGGAGACAGCAGAGGGAGCACGACCCCTATCCACATCGACAGGGGCCGCAGTGGAGAAGGTGAAAAGCTTCAAGTTCCTCTGTGTACACATCACTGACAATCTGAAATTGTCCACCCACACAGACAGTGTGGTGAAGAAGGCGCAACAGTGGCTGAAGAAATTAGGCTTGGCCCCTAAGACCCTCACAAACTTTTACAAATGCAAAATTGAGAGAATCCTGTCGGGCTGTATCACCACCTGGTACGGCAACTGCACCGTTCACAACAGCAGGGCTCTCCAGAGGGTTGTGCACTCTGCCATCCCTCCAGGACACCTACAGCACCCGATGTCACAGGAAGGCCAAAAAGATCATCAAGGATATCAACCACCCGAGCCACAGCCTGTTCACCACGCTATCATCCAGAAGGCAAGGTCAGTCCAGGTGCATCAAAGCTGGGACCGAGAGACTGAAAAACAGCTTCTATCTCAAGGCCATCAGACTGCTAAATAACCATCACTAGCTGGCTACCACCCGATTACTCAATCCTGCACCTTAGAGGCTGCTGCCCTATCTACATAGACATGGAATCACTGGTCACTTTAATAATGGACCACCGGCATCTTTAATAATGGAACACCGGTCACTCTAATAATGGAACACTGGTCACTTTAATAATGGAACACCGGCCTCTTTAATAACGGAACACAATGGCCTCTTTTTTAATGGAACACCGGTCACTCTAATAATGGAACACTGGTCACTTTAATAATGGAACACTGGTCACTTTAATAATGTTACATACTGCTTTACTCATCTCATTTGTATATACTGTATTCTATTATACTGTATTTTATTCAATGCCACTACGACATTACTTGTCCTAATATTTATATATTTCTTAACTCCATTCTTTTTTACTTTTAGATTTGTGTATATTAATTTGTTAATTGTTAGATACTTCTGCACTGTTGTAGCTAAGCACACAAGCATTTCGTTACACCCGCAATGTTCCACTGTGTTCCACTGCTAAATATGTGTATGTGACCAATTTAATTTGAAAGCGCATCGATTCCTTCTGCACAACCTCACTGGGCCCGGTTTCCCAAAAGCATCTTATGGCTCAATTCATGAATAGAACCTTCGTAGAAGCATCTTAAATCTTTCCCAAAACCAAAGACAGTACAGTATGAACATAGGATAAAACTGCTTCTCCAATAGAAATCCCCGGTCAAGCTTGTAGGGAACGTCATGGCGACGTTGGCTTGCGAAGCCAAAGATTCATAACTAAACCAAGATAGACCACCGCCTGTCGTTTCCAATGGGAACATAGAGTCATTGTGGGCAGAGCCAAACACGCGATAGAGAGATCCTATTGGCGCGTTCTATCATCATCTACATATTTCCGTTAGGGAACGCCTACTCTGGGAAGTGCGCATGTGCAATAACTCAATTCACCTTTGCAGTCCTACACAACGTGATTTTAGATTTTTTTTACAAAGGGTAAAATCTACACAACTTAGTTCACTCTGTTCATAGCAGAGTGTAGTTTTGGGAACAGAAAACTGTATTGAGGGCAAATGTTTCATCGATGAGAAAGTTTGTAACAATATCGACCAAAATCCATCTCGCTCCATCTTCTCCCACTGCCCAGTGCGCTTCCTCTCACTACCATATATTTGGTAGTGAGTGGAAAAAGCCAAGCGGATGCTTCACATTTATATGTCCAGTGAAATATCTGTCTCATTGTTCTATATGTGGCTAAACTCATGCGTAGAAACACGTCGTTGGGTCTAGCGCCGTTCTGCGCATGAGCAGGACATCAAATCAAAGGCACTCCTTCGATATGAAGTTGTTTTTGAAGAAAATGAAAAGGTGTCAGTGTGTCACTTTTACGAGGTTGGACGGGGTAACAATATGTTTACCTACTTAATACATTGGATCGAGTCTAGGTTGTGCCTTTAGATTTCGAAAAAAATAACAACTAAGGAATCATTTTTAATTTAATTGACTTCTCAAACCCCGGCCTTGTCTGTTTGGTCTGCTTTACAAGCGTTCCCGACAGTTTCGCGATAATGCGCCTCTGGGTTTTAAAAACTGTGTCAAAACTACCGTTACGCTTGAAAACACTCGTAATTGCAGACCGCTCGTAAAAACAATCGTTAGATGCTTATTTGCCCTCCCGCATAACTTAATACACAGAATCACATGGTTTATCCGCCTCTCTGTGACCGCAGATAACTTCACAACAAAGTGGACTACAAATACAAAGTTGCCAATGTCTTTGCAATTGATAAAAACAAGAAAGATATATTTTTTAAATGCTTCAAATTAAAACCCGAGATGAATGCATTACATGTAAACCAGCATACAGCAGGCTATAGACCTATTTCAATAATATTGAAATACATTTCATGGTCAATCAATTGAGTTTTATTTTGCTACTTGTATGCTACTGTCTGTAATTTGTCTCAATATATTTCATGGAGTAGCCTAATGTAATCAATGATGTGCTAAATCTGTGAGTTTGTGCATTATTATAGGGTGAACATTATAAAAAACGGACTCAGTATTTTCAGCCATATGTGATAATATCTTTCTAGGAGCTGATCCGTTGTCAGTATTGTAGAATAATTAACATTTTCAGTAAAGATTTGAATGGGCCTGTGTTGCCGTTCTTTTGACCCGTCTCTGTGAAGTGGGCTCCCAAGTGGCGGTCTAAAGGCACTGCATCTCAGTGCAAGAGGCGTCACTACAGTATCTGGTTTGCATCCTGGCTGTATCACATCCGGTTGTGATTGGGAGTCCCATAGGGCACAGAATTGGGCGGCACACAATTGAGCGGCACACAATTGGGCCAGCGTCGTCCAGGTTTGGCCAGGGTAGGCCGTCATTATAAATAAGAATTTGTTCTTAACTGACTTGCCTAGTTAAATAAAGGTCAATAAAATAAGGTTCAGGGCAGGGTACTGGGCGGAGGCCCGGCTAGTGGTGACTATTTAACAGTCTGATAGTCTGGAGATAGATGTCTCTCGATCCTGGATTTGATGCACCTGTACTGTCTCCGCCTTCTAGATGGTAGCAGGGTGAACAGTCCGTGGCTCGGGTAGCTGAGGTCCTTGATGATCTTCTGGATGGTAGCGGGGTGAACAGGCCGTGGCGCGGGTGGCTGAGGTCCTTGATGATCTTCTAGATGGTAGCAGGGTGAACAGGCCGTGGCTCGGGTGGGTGAGGTCCTTGATGATCTTCTAGATGGTGGCAGGGTGAACAGGCCGTGGCTCGGGTGGCTGAGGTCCTTGATGAACTTCTAGATGGTAGCAGGGTGAACAGGCCATGGCTCGGGTGGCTGAGGTCCTTGAAGATCTTCTTGGCCTTCCTATGACACAGTCTGTTTTAGATGTCCTGGAGGGCAGGCATTGTGCCCCCGATGATGAGTCTGGCTGAACCGCACCACCCTCTGGCGAGCCCTGCGGTTTCAGGCCGTACCATGCGGTAATACAGCCCGCAGGATGCTCTCAACAGTGTATCTGTGTAAATTTGTGAGGAGGGTATTAGGTGGCAAAGACTAATTTCTTCAACAAGGCTCTGTTGCGCATTCATTACCACGCTGTCGATGTGAAAGGGACCATTACAGGTCCTCAGTGATGTCCTCCCTTTTGACCCCTCTCCCTGTCGATGTGGAGAGGGGCGTGCTTTCTCTGCTGTCTGGATGCAGCAGTATCATACCCAGGTGAAATGATAACCTGACATTCTTTTTGTTGGAAGAGGAAACCTTTTGGATCAAATTAAATAAATAAATAAAAAATCTTATCAGTATTGACACATGTTCTCTCTGCATGTTGTTTTGGGAAACGTACACTATATATACAAAAGTATGTGGACACCCCTTCATTCGGCTACTTCAGCCACACCCGTTGCTGATAGGTGTATAGAATCGAGCACACAGACAAGCAATCTCCAATCTCTGCTGTTATTGTGAAGAGGAAACATCTAGGAGCCGAGTGCTGAACCGCCTAGAAATTGTCTGTCCTCGGTTGCAACACTCACTACTGTCTCTTGAAGCAACTTCAGCACAATAACTGTTCACAATAACTGTTCGTCAGGTGCTTCATGAAATGGGTTTCCATGGCCGAGCAGCCGCACACAAGCCTAATATCACCATGGGCAATGCCAAGCTTCGGCTAGAGTAGTGTAAAGCTCGCGCCAGTGGAAACGCTACTCTGGAGGGATGAATTATGCTTCACCCTCTGGCAGACCAACGGATTAATCTGTGGTTGGCGGATGCCAGGAGAACTCTAACTGCCCGAATGTATAGTGCCAACTGTAAAGTTCGGTGGAGAGGAATAATGGGCTGGGGCTGTTTTCATGGTTTGGGCTAGGCCCCTTAGTTCCAGTGAAGGGAAATCTTAACGTGACAGCATATAATGACATTCTAGACGATTCTGTGCTTCCAACTTTGTGGCAACAGTTCAGGGAAGGCCCTTTCCTGTTTCAGCATGACAATGCCCCCGTGCACAAAGCGAGGTCCATACAGAAATGGTTTGTCGAGATCGGTGTGGAAGAACTTGACTGGCCTGCACAGAGCCCTGACCTCAACCTCATCAAACACCTTTGGGATGAATTGGAACGCCGACTGCGAGCCAGTCTTAATCGCCCAACGTCGGTGTCCAACCTCACTAATTCTCTTGTGGCTGAATGGAAGCAAGTCCCCGCAGCAATGATCCAACTATTTATTTTTAATTGTATTTATTCAACCTCTATTTAACTAGGCAAGTCAGTTAAGAACAAATTCTTATTTACAATGACGGACTACCAAAAGGCAAAAGGCCTCCTGCGAGGTTGGGGGCTGGGATTAAAAATAAAATAAATAAAATATAAATATTGGACAAAACACACATTATGACAAGTGGTGGAAATCCTTCCCAGTAGAGTGGAGGCTGTTATAGCAGCAAAGGGACCAACTCCATATTAATGCTGCCCATGACTTTGGAGTGAGATGTTTGACGAGCAGGTATCCACATACTTTTGGTCATGTAGTGTGTATATTACATCTTCGGCCGTTGTCAGAAAGATGTGTGTTAAAAAGCCTAATGCCACATTCATATGCTAGTCGGAACTAGCAAACTCGGAAATGTCAGACTTGCTAAAAGGTTGTAGTTATACACGTGCTGCGTTCAACCAGATAGCAAGTCAAACATTTCTGAGTTTCCTAGTTCCGACTAGTACTTGAACGCGGCATAATGGTGCTTTCAAGACAACTGGAAACTCGAAATGGTCGGAAATTCGGAGCTCTAGAAAGAGGCCTGAGTTCCCGAGTTGGAATTTCCGAGCTGGATGACTGTTCTAAATATATTTTCCCAGTTGGAGCTCGTTTAATCCCTCGTTCCCAGTTGTCTTGAACGCACTGAAATCAGGCCCATAATCCCAAATCGTTCGAGGGACGAGCGTCACGTAGGAGTGACGCCATCTGACGCAAGACAATGGCCCAAAGGGCGTTTCGTTTCCTAGGTAACAGTCGGAGCGTGCCTCGTTGCTGCACCTTCCCCTGTAGAAGGCAGCTGGGGGGTCAGCCCTCCAGCCATCACACAGTTTTTGGTGCAAACTGGCGAACACCACATGCATTATTCGTGCAAATTACATTTTTGTAAAGTTGTACCTCTAGTAACCTTTTAGTGAACTATTGCAAATTTGAGAAAAGTGTCAATAAATTCACCTCGCAGGAGCAAGCAAGAGAGCAAAACAGGGCTACGCCAAGGACAGGTAAGCAAACTAGCTAACTTGCTAACTTTGAGACTTTCAATATGCTATGATGCATTTTCCGGTAACTATTTGCTTTCAGATCTAGGAAGCTAGTTACGTCTCGTGCCATTTAGTCCCGTGAGTTTAGCTAGCCACAATCCTAGTTGTGTGTATGTGATCCATGCTGGAAATTGAACTCACGACCCCAAATCTAATCTTGATTATTGTTCAGTCGTGTGGTCCAGTGCTGCAAGGAAAGACCTAGTTAAGCTGCAGCTGGCCCAGAACAGAGCGGGACGTTTTGCTCTTAATTGTAGTCAGAGGGCTAATATAAATACTATGAATACCAGTCTCTCTTGGCTAAGAGTCGAGGAGAGGCTGACTGCATAACAAATTATTTTTTATAAGAAACATTAATGTGTTGAAAATCCCGAATTGTTTGCATAGTCAATTTACACAACACACACTTATCCCACCAGACATGCCCCCAGGGGTCTTTTCACAGTCCCCAAATCCAGAACAAATTCAAGAAAGCGTACAGTATTATATAGAGCCATTATTGCATGGAACTTCCATCTCATATTGCTCAAATGAACAGTAAACCTGGTTTCAAAAAACAGATAAAGCAACACCTCTCCCCTATTTGACCTAGATAGCCTACATATCAATGCATACACACTAAACTATGTGTGCCTTTTTAAAACATCTATGTAGTTCTGTCCTTGAGCTGTTATTGTCTATTGATGTTCTGTATTATGCTTCATGTTTTGGAAGAGTAGCTGCTGATTTTGCAACAGCTAATGGGGATCCAAATAAAAATACACCCCCAAAAATACCCTTGGCGTTGCTAGCTAGCGCCTCCCTCATATCAACTGCCACACACGACCAGTGAAATCCCTCTGGAAAGGAAGGCGGTGAGCTGTTGTTCTCTCACCCGTTGAAAGGATAGCAACAAGGATGTAGCAACGATCCTGTTTGTTTGTGTTTTGTAAGGCCAGGCTATATTGGAACAATGGATTCTTATGATCTGATCTGTTTACATCATCAACTCCAAGGAGACAAGTCTATTAAGCTGCACTTAACACCAGTGCTGTGCCATGTGCAGTCATTCTTCTCCAGGTGTTTATTGAAACAAGATGAAAGTTAATAGTTATAGTACACCAGTTAATGTTTGAGTCCAAGGTGAAGAAGCCGGATGTGGAGCTCCTGGGCTGGTGCGGTTACACATGGTCTGCGGTTGTGTTGGACGTACTGCCAAATTTTCGGAAATGACCTTGGAGGCGGCTTATGGTAGTCAAATGAACATTACATTCTCTGGCAACAGCTCTGGTGGATATTCCTGCAGTCGGCATTCCAATTGCACGCTCCCTCAAAACTTGAGACATCTGTGGCATTGTGTTGTGTGACAAAACTGTACATTTTAGAGTGACAATTATTGTCCTCAGCACAAGGTGCACCTGTGTAATGATCATGCTGTTTAATCAGCTTCTTGATATGTAACACCTGTCAGATGGATGGATTATCTTGGCAAAGGAGAAATGTTCACTAACAGGGGATGTTAACAAATTTGTGCACAAAATTTGAGAAATCTGCTTTTTATGCGTATGGAAAATTGCTGGGGTCTTTTTATTTCAGCTCATGAAACATGGGACCAACACTTTACATGCTGCGTTTAATTTTTGTTCAGTGTAAATAGGGTTCTCTTTCTTTCACAGCAGCATCTCCTCCAAGGCCCACTACCCCACCTCCTTCCCTTGCCAGAGCCTACACCACCATGCCTGGCCAGTTCAGAACCCCCAGTGACCCTCCTGTGTCCAGCCTCCTCTCTTTCCCCTCCTCCTGGAGCCCTGGCCACCTGCACCCCCTACGTTTCCGAGCCCGAACTGAATCCATGGACTGGCGGCGTCTCTCTGCCCTGGATGTGGATCACGTGGCCAGGGAGATGGACGTGGTCGTACTGCAGGAGTACATATCTGCTGTCACCTTCTGTGATGTCACAGGTAACAGAGCAGGTTTGGTCCTGGGGTCAATTCCATTTCACTTCAGTCAATTGAAAAGCAATGACATCAATTGGAACTGTCCTGACTTTTGTCCATGTTTGTGTGTGAACCTCCCATTTTAATTTTTTTGCTTATTGGTTATTGCTTATTGGTTTAATGAACCAAACTGTTTAGATTTAAAATTGACACCAACTCCATCCCTGAAGGTGAGAGGTGTCCCCACTGCCGTAGCCCTGCTGACCCGGCCCTTGTCAAGCTCCTACGTATGTCCCAGCTCAGCACAGAGTACCTGCTGCACTGTCAGGACTACCTGAGCTCCCAGGTGTCTGGGCTGGAGGACCGTCTACAGGGGGCCCTCTCTAAGGCAGACAGAGAGGGAGAGGAGAGGGCCAGGCTGGACTCTGAGCTACAGGCCACTAAACAGGAGAGCAAACTCAGGAAGAAGATGCTAGCCACACAGCAGCTTCTACTGCAGGCTAGCTTCAACAACTACCACAAGGTAAACATTATCTTTGGACCACACCCGGTTGTCCTTTTTACATCCGGATGGACCATCAAATGATATTATTTTATTTCTACGCATCCCCAGAAGTGTCAACTCACTTCTGCGCTTTAATGCTGTCTTGAATTTCTAATTTCATATTGGCTTGTGAACCTTGGGTTTAGTATCAAGTGAGTGTATTTGTAAATGTCAGTTTGATGAGCTCACAATTTCGTTAAACCCATTTGTCCTCCTGACCAATAATTTAATTACTATTACAGTTGAAGTCGGAAGTTTACATACACCTAGGTTGGAGTCATTAAAACTACTTTTTCAACCACTCCACAAATTGTCTGTTAACAAACTATAGTATTGGCAAGTCAGTCAGGACATCTACTTTGTGGATGACACAAGTAATTTTCCCAACAATTGTTTACAGACGGATTATTTCACTTATAATTCACTGTATCACAATTCCAGTGGGTCAGAAGTTTACATACACTAAGTTGACTGTGCCTTTAAACAGCTTGGAAAATTCCAGAAAATTATGTCATGGCTTTAGAAGCTTCTGATCGGCTAATTGACATCATTTGAGTCAATTGGAGGTGTACCTGTTGATGTATTTCAAGGCTTACCATCAAACTCAGTGCCTCTTTGCTTGACATCATGGGAAAATCAAAAGAAATCAGCCAAGACCTCAGAAAAATAATGGTAGACCTCCACAAGTCTGGTTCATCCTTGGGAGCAATTTCCAAACGCCTGAAGGTACCACGTTCATCTGTACAAACAATAGTACACAAGTATGAACACCATGGGACCACGCAGCCGTCATACCGCTCAGGAAGGAGATGCATTCTGTCTCCTAGAGATGATCGTACTTTGGTACGAAAAGTGCAAATCAATCCCAGAACAACAGCAAAGGTCCTTGTGGAGATGCTGGAGGAAACAGGTACAAAAGTATCTATATCCACAGTAAAACGAGTCCTATATCGACATAACCTGAAAGGCTGCTCAGCAAGGAAGAAGCCACTGCTCCCAAAACCGCCATAAAAAAGCCAGACTACGGTTTGCAACTGCACATGGGGACAAAGATCGTACTTTTTGGAGAAATGTCCTCTGGTCTGATGAAACAAAAATAGAACTGTTTGGCCATAATGACCATCATTATGTTGGAGGAAAAAGGGGGAGGCTTGCAAGCCGAAGAACACCATCCCAACCGTGAAGCACGGGTGTGGCAGCATCATGTTGTAGGGGTGCTTTGCTGCAGGAGGGACTGGTGCACTTCACAAAATAGATGGCATCACCAGGCAGGAAAATTATGTGGATATATTGAAGCAACATCTCAAGACATCAGTCAGGAAGTTAAAGCTTGGTCGCAAATGGGCCTTCCAAATGGACAATGACCCCAAGCATACTTCCAAAGTTGTGGCAAAATGGCTTAAGGACATCAAAGTCAAGGTATTGGAGTGGCCATCACAAAGCCCTGACCTCAATCCTATAGAAAGTTTTTGGGCAGAACTGAAAAAGTGTGTGCGAGCAAGGAAGCCTACAAACCTGAATCAGTTACACCAGCTCTGTCAGGAAGAATGGGCCAAAATTCACCCAACTTATTGTGGGAAGCTTGTAGAAGGCTACCTGAAACATTTGACCCAAGATAAACAATTTAAAGGCAGTGCTACCAAATACTAATTGAGTGTATGTAAACTTCTGACCCACTGGGAATGTGATGAAAGAAATAAAAGCTGAAATAAATTATTCTCTCTACTATTATTCTGACATTTCACGTTCTGAAAATAAAGTGGTGGTCCTAACTGACCTAAAACAGGGAATTTTTACTGGGATTAAATGTCAGGAATTGTGAAAAACTGAGTTTAAATGTATTTGGCTAAGGTGTATGTAAACGTCTGACTTCAATGTAAACACCCTGACTCTCTCTGTACTGTACCCTCCACCCTGACCAAACTATGATATTTTTCAGTGCCAGTGCTGTGAGAAGTCCTTCATCAACTATTCCTACTTACAAGCCCACCTACAGCGCAGGCATCCAGAGCTGACAGACACAGGTTGGTTTGATAAATACACTCCTCAGACTTTTTTTGTACCCGAGTTACTCTTTATTGTAGTCAGGCAACACAATGGCTATTATTTAACGCACAATGCATTATAAAACATGTTTTTCTGGTTAGGAGGTTTGAACAGTACTATGTTATGTGATTTTAGAGTACATTTTTCAATAATGATATGTTCCATTTAGGAGTGTCGTGGAAAATCATTTTCAAATACAACGCTTACCAGAACTTTTAAAATCAAACATGCTCTTTATTATAACTGTACAGCCCACTGGCATGTCCCCGCGGAACACACCCCGCGGAACACACACCGTGGAACACACCCTTTCTCAGAACTCCAGCTACTCTATTTATACACACAGTATTGTCCATCCCCTATGAAGTCATTCACCACCATCTGCTTTCAATTTGTTTATAATAGTGGCTGGACCCTCTATCCCAGCGTGTCCAATTACCTCTAGGCGTCACTCTGTCTGACATGTATGTTTGTAATAGAATGGTCAAACCATATGTCTAGTGTCCAATTGCTTTTAGGCGCCACTCTGTCTGACATGTATATTATTATGTCTATGTCTGCTCTGGTACCCCAATGGTGGAACAAACTCCCTCACGACGCCAGGTCAGCGGAGTCAATCACCACCTTCCGAAGACACCTGAAACCCCACCTCTCCAAGGAATACCCAGGATAGGACAAAGTAATCCTTCTAACCCCCCCCCCCTTAAAAGAGTTAGATGCACCATTGTAAAATGGTTGTTCCACTGGATATCATAAGGTGAATACACCAAGTTGTAAGTCACTCTGGACAAGAGCGTCTGCTAAATGACCCAAATGCAAATGTAATTATACTGTTCACCTATCTTATACCTCTATATGTTATCCATGTGTGTAATTGTACTCCTACAATCCCACCTCTGGGGCTAATCAGCCACATAAATAACAGAAACATGACTTTGGGATAGTAAATGAAAATACCTACGATATACAAGAAAATACAAAAACAGAAGAAAGCACATAAACCAACTAGACCAAACAGTCTCAAATGATTAAAACTAAAATAGGAGTACAAGATCCAATTAGAAACATTAATAAAAACCGAACTAGACCAAACATCTCCAGTTTACATAAGAGTAAAAGATCTAATTAGGTGTAAAAATTAAGAAAGATAAAATATTACAGATTTGATGAAGCATGTGCGTGTAAGTACTTAGCCTTGCCTGAGGTTATCTCAGTTATGTGGAAAATCAAAATAATACAAGGAGTATCATAATAAATGAATAAGGAAAAAATCAAAGACCAACATGCAGTTACAAAAGAAAATTGACACAACATCATTCTAAATTTAAGCATTTCAACATGATCCTCCCTCGCAGACACCTCTCTAATAAAGTGATATCAATGATACCAACCTTTGTTTAGAAGATTAAGGACATGGTCCATAGACACTTGTAACCGGAAAACCCTCTGTTACCTAACATGTTTTTTGAAATTAACCTAGTTTTTAGAAGGCATAACTAGCTTCAATTAAAGAAAAACATATATATTCATTGATATACATATCTAAAAATTCAACCAAACATACAAAAACACAAATTTAAACAAAAATAGATATACTAAAATCCTTACATAGGAGCACAGTCCTCATCCTGACAGATTCTACAATCACCTCTTTGACATTTTGCGCAAAACACGGAGTCTCCATGATGGTCATGGCCTTCCTCATTAAATTTTGTGCACCACTTGCACTTACGGCGCAAATGACACTCTTTGTGGACATGTACCAGTAGACATTCGTCTGCATTTGGGAATACAGCATATACAGGCAGACCATCCTTACTGAAATCATGGCAAGCAGAACCACCTCCCGGCATCACTCCATAGAGACAGTTTGGATTGCCAAAGGGGCAGTCCAGAGGTCCACCAACTGCATTGCAAAGTTTTCCATACTTATTAGTATACTTGCCTGAGCTACTCGGTACAGGATCAATCACCACAGGAGGGTCATCTCTCCTTACAGACATCTATTTAACTGCTGTCTGAACCACCATTGACTTTACCAGGGGTATAACACAACAAAATGCAATACCCAAAGCCAACAACCCTCCTCCTAACATGATGGTCATCCTAGCAAACATGACACAAACTCCACCCTTCTCCACTAAGAGCCAATTAAGTATAGTTAATGAATCCCTGTTGATTATATCATATATAATTAATCCATTCTAAGTTCATATTTGGTGTTATCCACAGAAATATAGATTCAAATCCTGATTTAACCTCCTCTCTGGCCTTGAAATCCCTAAATAGACCTCTAAGCAGTCCAATTACATTAAGGTATACCTCAGGATCCTTATCATAAACCCTTTTAACTCTAGGTTTTAACATAGTCATCATGGAGTGATTCAATAATAGTAACCTATTTAATTGCTCTAACTAAGGCACAAAGACCAATCCATCCATCAGGCAATACATTCAACAGTTAGTTTTTTTTTTTTTTCACACATCCAGAAACTATCAGCAATACCTCTGTCTTGATTTTTTCAACATAGTAAGAGATGGCGCAACCTGAGTTATGTAACTACACAACCCTTTTCTATTCATAATCAACCCTTTATCATTACTTTTACGAACTCCCGCATTCTCTAACACCCAAATAGTATCACATTCTACAGTGGTGTTTCCTACATCAATTCCTTCGGTGTGGTGTCTGTAAAATCATTCATATTTTCCTTTAACCACGGTACCTCTGTCTAATTGAGGTACATTTAATTCAGTTCTAATGTTATAGGCAGCACAATCATTGTCTCCCAGCATGGTTTCATTCAACATAGTTTTACCCCTAGTGCCTACCCAGAGCAATCCTATATTTTATGTCACACAAGGGAATAGAATACTTTCTATTGGTACAATAGTCATTTTTCCAACTTACACAGTTTTTAAATGATGCTGGTTCAGAGACTATTAAAAGATCAGACAAAGGTGATTTTCTTCACAAAATACAATTGTCCATTCTGTGTCTGTTTGCCATATTCTTAGCCCATTCGTATCACTCCTTCTTCACTACTTCTTCTCATGTAGTGTCCCTGAGTGGTTCTGATTCTGATATATCTAATTCTGTTGCTTTTTTCAATGTTCTTATCTTGAGGTAGATCATTAGAGTTTATCAGAAAGTTTCAAATATCAGTAAAAACTCTCCTGACTGATGTCTCAGGTTGCTTTGTTGGCACGGTGGTCTGCTTGGTAAGGGCAGTCGATGTCATCTAGTGGTAGCTACTGTGGTCGTCACAGCAGCCGCCACCCTTGTTGTTGTCACAGGTTCTTCCTGTTCAGGTGCAGGGGTAGGTCTTCACCTTCCACTGGTTCAATCTTGTTCATGATGAGCACCTACTCGTCTTTTTCTTTGATTCATATCAGGTCACATTCTTTCGGGTCCCAAACGACTTCTCCCTTTGTTTGGTGATGTGTCCATCCACAGAGTGCAATCTCCGATAAGGGTTTGATCCTTATGATTGAGATAGACTTCAGTTCTCCTGCTTCTGTTATACATTGAGGTGGAACATAGATTCTAACCTTGTCAGTCTTTTTGGATTGTTCGGCTGATTCCATTCTTCTCTTCCTGCTCCCACCATACATCTTGATTGTGCATTAGTCTGTTGTTTCTATACTAGCATTCACTGTTGCTTCTGTTATGTCAATGTCATTATTCTTTTGTTGTTCTAACATCAATTGTCTGTAAAGGAGGCCATTCAAAAGTTTAAAAGTCAATTGTGGGGTAATCCCCATTTTCTTCAGCTTGCGGGACTTTTCCTCCTCTTTCTTCACCTGAAGCTCCCTCCTCAGACCGGACTTAGCTTCCATCTGGAAGGGTTTCAATTTTAGGAAAGAAACGTTCTTATTCTGTTCCTTGTGAGGCCTCTCCTCCTCTTCTGGGTGCATTAGTCGGTGCACGTGTCATATTTTGGCTTTCACTTGATTTACTGTTTTCTTGGCTCCTCCCTGGCATCTCAATCGTTTCCGCTGCTCCTGCTCCCTCCAGGCTCCCTCCTGGTGAATCAGCATCCTCAGTGTCCTCATCTCTATGTGGTTGTATCCTTCTCTCTGTTGGGACTCAGCTGCAGTGGTTCAGATGGTACCACGTCTGGCTTCTTTTCACTTGGACGGCCGTTCTTGTTGCTTTGGCCACCTCATAGGGTCCATCTCTCCTCGGTTGATCCCACTTCCTCCGGATCCCTCCAACGTGGACTAGATCTCCTGGTACCACTGAGAGAGGTCCTTCTAGTCCCCTTGGATCATCAGACGCAGAACCTCTCATCCTGGTTCAGGTTTCTGCCTACTTTCTGTGAAGCATTCATACTTAGAGACTTATGGCCTCTGTTCTAAGATTGCACCATACATCCTCTTACTTCCATCACTCATCACACAACAAACAGACATTCCAGCTGAAGCTGGCAAACCCCTCTCCTTCTGGTTTCCTAAACATAAGACTTGGAAAACAACAGACAAAACATAACAGCATTGACAATGTTATGTGTTATGCATAAATATATTCATGCAAACTGAAATCTGAGACCATGACAATTCCCACTCTCTCTTTACCTGACTCTATGCCTCCAGGATACTTTTCTGCTGGACTCCACAAAAATAAAAGCCCTAAAAAGCTTCCTCATGCTTCCACCCAGTCTTCCCCTTTCGGCCACAGGTTCTGAGAGTTGTTCCCAAATCATGTCATTTTTACTTAGTTTCCCATCTACTCCATTTCAACTGATAATCATGTGCATAACCTACAATTAACATTCTCTCTTCTTGAATTAATTCAACACTGTATATGCTTTCATATCAATCCCTTTAACATGTTTGTTTAGAGTATAATATCCTATTATCCATTCTCTTTCACATGATGTATTAAAAATAAAACAAGTAGCCTCCAAACTCAACCCAGTATGTCTATAGTGGAATCTAATCTCTCTCTCTTTCTCTCTCTGATTCCACATCCTCTGTCATGGTGTTTTCAAGCTCACCCATTATTCAGCTGGACCTTACTTCTCGTGAGACTTATGCACCCACCAAAGAGAGACATAAAGAACTTTACCACTGCAGTGTTGTAAGAAGTATACCACCAGCCTGGTGTATCTTGATGTACACTCAATCTCCAGAATGCAGCCCAAGCCCTTCCATTTCTGGCTGTTTTTTCCTGAGGACATACACACTAACACATGGGTTATTTCCTGACAACATTAGCAAGATCACTAAATCTTAATTTTTAATAACAGCCCTATGTAACCATTCTGCCTCAAATACCTGGCCTCCTGCCACAGAAATATTCAATGATAGTCAAATGATGTTCCCTACATCAACTGCTGTACAATAACATGTAATCAGTCAAATGTCTTCCAGTTGGATTAATATCCAATCCTATCAAAACTAAGTAATAAGTTTCTTAAACTTTTGCTCTAGTGTTCAAAATGCCACCACTTATTCTTTTTACCATATCTTTAGATATGTGAATTGTTCTATTTACTTTTAGAATTGTCCCTATATTTTACACAGCCAGCTGTCTTTCCTTTTCTGTGAATTATCTCTATTTTTATACATATTTCTAGAAATAACACCCCTTTACTACCATTACCTTCATTTATAAGTCCCCTAACCCATAACTGCCATTGTTTGATACATACTTAAAACATCCTTAAGTCAATTTATATATCATTTATATCAGTCCCTCCTCAGGAACATATACACAACCTTATGTTCCTCAAAACAAAAATAAATTGACCAAACGAGAAAAAGAGAAAAAAAAATAAAAATAAAATTATAATAATTATTGCACATGTGCAATATTATCACTATTTGTAAAGAAATGAAACCTGGAGAAAACATCCATCCGTGTCATTCTATGCCCAAGTTATTGTTGGTCTCTTTCTTCTTCATTCATGGGTATCTTCGCACAACAGACTACCTTTTTATTCAATTAAACATTACATTTTATCATTCCAATTCCAATGACATTATAAAACGAAAGAAACAAAAAACCTTTAATCTAAAATTCTGTAAGTTTTGTCAACCACCTTGTCTCAGGATTAGTTTCCAGAGCTTCCCTAGGCCTATTAACGTTAAACAGTTCTATATCCAAATAACTAAACAGTTCTTTTTGAAATACTTTTCCCAATCCAATATTCAGGATAACAGTCCTTAGTGTTTACTTTAACTCAAATTTGACCTTATCTATTCAATACACAACATCCCTTTAATAATTAACATTTATACTAAACACTTTTATTACCAGTACTATCTATTTTCCCAATAGCCCTTTTGTCTCAGTTTCTCTCATGAGTGGCCTGATAATAAAAAAATCAGTACCCCAATAACCTTAAGTCATTATTCTCCCAACAAATATAACATAATTTCAGCATGTCTTTTTTTTTTTTTTTTAGATACAGTTCACAGGTCATCAGACACAGTTGTCCCTCACTATTCAGTCGATTAGGGCGGGTATGAGCTCCACACCCACTAGTGGTGATATTCTCTCCCATGCCCTAAAGCATTCTGACGTCACCTTTCATGACAACTCCCTTATTCTACTGGTGATCTCTCAGATGAATTACAGATGATGTAGTTATCAACAAAACCCTTACAGAAACCCACACTCCAATAAACCCTTTAGAAAAACTTTCAACACTTTTTATATGCATAATGAACAAAACACATTTGTGTATTCCCCCAAAGACCATAACCCCAAAGAACTGATAGTTTTACCTATGAACCCATGTTATATCGAAAATAAAAATTAAAATAAACCTATACGAATAACTTATTCAATTTAAGGGTACAACTCTTCATAATTTTCCCAGGGACATAATAGATTTTCAAAGTAATTATACAGTTTGAATAGAGTCTGGTGTCTTAAACATTTTATAAGTATATCCCACCTGTTCCAACAATTTCTAGTAAAAGGTGATCAGTCTTTTACAAGAAATTCCTAGGATTCAGGGCATTTTGAGACCATTAATATGTTTCCACTCCCCCTTTCTTTAGGAGCAACTTAAATACATTTTTCAAAAACATGTTCATCCTTTTGCATACCCAATTTGAAACTGAATTGGAAAAAACCCTTCCAATAAACCTACTAATGTATATTCATTCCCAGTACATGGTGCACTTAGTAGTAAATCATAAGCCAATAATCGCAAAGGGACTGGACTCACTCATCCAGAACTCCATGTTTTAGCCTTATCCAGATATTTTTATTTTTAAAGCGGCTGACTTTAATTAACTGCTTTCCACAGTAATGCAGTCTCCAATGACATTGTTGACCAGAGAAGATTAAAAAACCCTTTTTTTCCCTTATTCTTTCTGGAAAAGAAAGTGTACATATTGTTAATATTCACAACGTTACCTTTTAGTCAGCAAACCAATAATTTTACTTATCCATAGATTTTATTCTAAAGCGTCTTTAACAGTTCCAGAGAATTGTGGTATAGAATGTCTAACAATTAAAATTCCATCGTTATTTTACTAGATGTCAAACGTGATCCAATACTTCTTCTTGACCACATATAAACTGTAATCTCTATGAAACACTCATTGTTCGCTCAGAGACTATACACCGACAAGTAAAAAATTCCATTCTCACTAACCTCAAACCAATTAGTTGTTTGTTATTTTGACAAGGAAATAAACTCTTGTATAGCGGCATTTCCTACTACCGCACTAAGTTCTAGTGTCACCTTACACTAATTTTCCCCATAACCCGCTATATCCATATTCAAAACAGGGAGCTATTTTCTCATTTGTTCTTAGATCTTGTCAATAGTTCTGCCAATCACCCGCACGTCTGCGAGGACTAGAGGAACCACACACAC
Source organism: Salvelinus alpinus (assembly GCF_045679555.1). Classification (NCBI taxonomy): domain Eukaryota; kingdom Metazoa; phylum Chordata; class Actinopteri; order Salmoniformes; family Salmonidae; genus Salvelinus; species Salvelinus alpinus. Next base: position 49,665,613 of record NC_092101.1, read on the forward strand.
AACCTCATCGCAATGTATTTTCTGATGATAGAATGTTGACATCAGAACGCCTACAAATCGAGCTTCACATTTTGGTCCCATGCGACTATTTATTTTTCCTAAATACTCCCATGTATTTCTACACCTTTTATTTACTATTTTTCCGAGTTAGAGCCAATCTCCTTTCCAATTAATAATTCATTTGTCACATCACTTAATTTCTTTTATCGAAGCCTACTCTATACAGTACATACATTATTTCTGAATACTACAGCATCAACTCTACTCTGTCACAGGAGAGCTGCGCGCTCCCTCTCCTGGACGTTCTGCCTACATACACACACAACTCATCTTTCCTTCCTAATCTTCTATTTTTACACAGATCTACTCATTTCTTACAACATTATCATTCATCCTTTTATGTTTCATCCGTTCATTCAATCCCTTTGTTTTTACCTCAAAACAACTCAGTCTTTCTTTATTGACTTAATTCACTTCCTTCTACATAAGCCTAGACTTCTACAATATGACGAGACTACTGTCTAATCGGATCAGCTTGTCTTCATATCCTATTCAACCCCCAATACTTATCTTTTCTTCTATTCTTAGAGTAGTATTGTGGCATGACCTACTGAATTACCAAACCCTGGTAGCTAGACAGAGCGGTTTTTTATTCGCAGGATTTCTTTTGCATTTGAACGCCGCACAATCGGGCCAACGTTTTTCCTGCACCTACTACTTCACTCATACAGTCCTCATTTCAGAGCGGAAACTATGAATATATATTTAACTACTGATTTATGTTTTGACCGTATAAGTTACTTTTGCAGTTGAACGCCGCACAATCGGGCTAACGTTTTCCTACAACCTACTGTTTTATGCTTTGACTGTATAAGCTACTTTTGCAGTTGAACGCCGCACAATCGGGCTAACGTTCTTCCTGCCTTCTAAATATTTCATCCGTTCAGTCCTTCTTTCAAAGCGGTAACCATGAAATATTAATTTAACTACTAAATATTCACCAACAGACCCTTCTGCCGCGCTGTGAATATCCCACCCAAGCAGACCTTTTCAAAAATGTTAACCAGCCATCTCAGCCAGATGCGCAAACAACCGCATCATTTAAGCTACACATTCGAACGGTCTGATCTGAACGAGCGCATGCATGCTCACTCTACATCTAACACAAGCAAAGTTCACAGCACCTATTCACTCAGTCTCTATACATGCGCATACATTTACATTTAATACCATTCCCCAAATTACACATACATGCAAATTCATTGAATTTAAAAGTTCTTTTGTATTTACTGGTTTCATTTTAGGAAATTTGAAAGAGAGACTTACGTGGCGCTCCTCTCGCTGAGACAGTATCTCTGGAGCAATCTTACACAAACATTTCAACTATTGTAAGAACTTGCTTACCGTCTAGTTGGGCGGCCACCTCTGTTTGTTTAGATTGTCCAAAGAACCCATCATCAGCCAAGAACGTCCCAGTCCCTATCAGCTCCTGGCAAGCTCGCCAATTCTGTCGTGGAAAATCATTTTCAAATACAACGCTTACCAGAACTTTTAAAATCAAACATGCTCTTTATTATAACTGTACAGCCCACTGGCATGTCCCCGCGGAACACACCCCGCGGAACACACACCGTGGAACACCCCCTTCTCAGAACTCCAGCTACTCTATTTATACACACAGTATTGTCCATCCCCTATGAAGTCATTCACCACCATCTGCTTTCAATTTGTTTATAATAGTGGCTGGACCCTCTATCCCAGCGTGTCCAATTACCTCTAGGCGTCACTCTGTCTGACATGTATGTTTGTAATAGAATGGTCAAACCATATGTCTAGTGTCCAATTGCTTTTAGGCGCCACTCTGTCTGACATGTATATTATTATGTCTATGTCTGCTCTGGTACCCCAATGGTGGAACAAACTCCCTCACGACGCCAGGTCAGCGGAGTCAATCACCACCTTCCGAAGACACCTGAAACCCCACCTCTCCAAGGAATACCCAGGATAGGACAAAGTAATCCTTCTAACCCCCCCCCCCTTAAAAGAGTTAGATGCACCATTGTAAAATGGTTGTTCCACTGGATATCATAAGGTGAATACACCAAGTTGTAAGTCACTCTGGACAAGAGCGTCTGCTAAATGACCCAAATGCAAATGTAATTATACTGTTCACCTATCTTATACCTCTATATGTTATCCATGTGTGTAATTGTACTCCTACAGGAGCCACTTAACTATTTTATCCAAAGTGACTTACAGAACTGTGACCATTTGAAAGTGGCGCATATGCCCCATGCAGGAATTTAACCTTCGACCTCATGTTGCCTACCTACATCGTGCTCTAATAGTCACTGAGTGGTTGCATTCCCTACTGTCTGTTGTCCTCTCCTCAGAGAGGCAGATAACCGCTGTCTGTTGTCCTCTCCTCAGAGAGGCAGATAACCGCTGTCTGTTGTCCTCTCCTCAGAGAGGCAGATGACTGCTGTCTGTTGTCCTCTCCTCAGAGAGGCAGATGACTGCTGTCTGTTGTCCTCTCCTCAGAGAGGCAGATGACTGCTGTCTGTTGTCCTCTCCTCGGAGAGGCAGATAACCGCTGTCTGTTGTCCTCTCCTCGGAGAGGCAGATAACTGCTGTCTGTTGTCCTCTCCTCGGAGAGGCAGATAACTGCTGTCTGTTGTCCTCTCCTCGGAGAGGCAGATAACTGCTGTCTGTTGTCCTCTCCTCGGAGAGGCAGATAACTGCTGTCTGTTGTCCTCTCCTCAGAGAGGCAGATCACTGCTGTCTCTTGTCCTCTCCTCAGAGAGGCAGATAACCGCTGTCTCTTGTCCTCTCCTCAGAGAGGCAGATAACTGCTGTCTCTTGTCCTCTCCTCAGAGATGCAGATCACTGCTGTCTCTTGTCCTCTCCTCAGAGTGGCAGATCACCGCTGTCTGTTGTCCTCTCCTCAGAGCGGCAGAAGAAGAGGCAGGTGGAACAGATGGAGGATGGGATAGAGGAGCTGAGAGAGAGGCTGAAACTGTCCCAGACTAGACTGGACATCGAGAGGGAAGCAGAGGCCCTAAGGAAACAGCAGGTAACACCATACACAAGCGTATTGCCTACCTTGTGAGTGGGAGGGGACTGGGAAAGGGTGAAGTCAAGGAGGGGAAAGAAATGAATGGAAGGCAGATGTCAGGAGGTTGAAGCCACTCAGTACGATGAGCCATCGTCAGGAAATGAGCTTTGAGGTGTCAAGCTCATTGAGGAACTCTCCAAGGGCACCTGGTGTGAGATAGATTACAACAATGTTAAGCTTGAATGGACAAGGGATAGTGACCGCATGGAATTGAAATGAGGAGATGGACAGGTGAGTGAGGAGATGGACAGGTGAGAGAGGGAGAAAAGAACATCTCCACATAGGATACATTAGTAGTCCTGCGCCACCACCGCGACGACCAGATGCTCTCGGACTATGAGAGAAAACGTAGTCAGATGAAGAGAGAGCAGCTGGAGTAGCAGTGTCCTCTGGGGTGATCCATCGCTCCGTCAGGGACAACAGGTATAGGGACTGAGATGAACTTGGCGCAGACAGGCATTTCCAAAATGCTGCCGGAGACCAGGAATTCGTCATGTGTTGTGCACACGGTGTGCACTGAAAGGGTTGCAGCTAAGGGGTGGGGAGCGTCTGTGAAGCCTACGGGGAGCGTCTGTGAAGCCTACGGGGAGCGTCTGTGAAGCCTACGGGGAGCGTCTGTGAAGCCTACGGGGAAAGGTGAGAACAGGTATAGAAAATTGTTGACAAAGCTTCAAAATGAGAATCTGAAAATAACCACGTTAGATACTCAAGTGAGATCGTGGGTTGGCGCCTTCCTCGAACAACTCTGTAGAACCGTCTTAGTTTTGGCGACAAGATTGCTGCTTACAGCTGCCTCTGAGAAAACAGGGGAGACTGAAGTACTAACACGAATTGCCTAGCAGAGGACAAACCACTTCCCCTCCAATACAGGCACCGATTACCAAAATGACAATAGTCCCAAATTGTCCTGCCCCTTGATTCTGGTTGATGTGTCAACAATCATCTGCAAGTTATGAGCAGGAAGCAGTTCACACACCAAGTAGACTGCTGAGAAGACAGGAAGCAGTTCACACACCAAGTAGGCTGCTGAGAAGACAGGAAGCAGTTCACACACCAAGTAGGCTGCTGGGAAGACAGGAAGCAGTTCACACACCAAGTAGGCTGCTGAGAAGACAGGAAGCAGTTCACACACCAAGTAGACTGCTGAGAAGACAGGAAGCACTTCACACACCAAGTAGACTGCTGGGAATACAGGAAGCAGTTCACACACCAAGTAGGCTGCTGAGAAGACAGGAAGCAGTTCACACACCAAGTAGGCTGCTGGGAAGACAGGAAGCAGTTCACACACCAAGTAGGCTGCTGAGAAGACAGGAAGCAGTTCACACACCAAGTAGACTGCTGAGAAGACAGGAAGCACTTCACACACCAAGTAGACTGCTGGGAATACAGGAAGCAGTTCACACACCAAGTAGGCTGCTGGGAATACAGGAAGCAGTTCACACACCAAGTAGGCTGCTGGGAAGACAGGAAGCAGTTCACACATCAAGTAGGCTGCTGAGAAGACAGGAAGCACTTCACACATCAAGTAGGCTGCTGAGAAGACAGGAAGCACTTCACACATCAAGTAGGCTGCTGGGAAGACAGGAAGCAGTTCACATACCAAGTAGACTACTGGGAAGACAGGAAGCAGTTCAGTTCACACACCAAGTAGGCTGCTGGGAAGACAGGAAGCAGTTCAGTTCACACACCAAGTAGGCTACTGGGAAGACAGGAAGCACTTCACACACCAAGTAGACTACTGGGAAGACAGGAAGCAGTTCAGTTCACACACCAAGTAGGCTGCTGGGAAGACAGGAAGCAGTTCAGTTCACACACCAAGTAGGCTGCTGGAAAGACAGGAAGCAGTTCAGTTCACACACCAACTAGACTACAGGGAAGACAGGAAGCAGTTCACACACCAAGTAGACTACAGGGAAGACAGGAAGCAGTTCACACACCAACTAGACTACAGGGAAGACAGGAAGCAGTTCACACACCAAGTAGGCTACAGGGAAGACAGGAAGCAGTTCACACACCAAGTAGGTTACTGGGAAGACAGGAAGCAGTTCACACACCAAGTAGGCTACTGGGAAGACAGGAAGCAGTTCAGTTCACATACCAAGTAGGCTACTGGGAAGACATGAAGCACTTCACACACCAAGTAGACTACTGAGAAGACAGGAAGCAGTTCACACACCAAGTAGACTGCTGGGAAGACAGGAAGCAGTTCACACACCAAGTAGACTACTGGGAAGACAGGAAGCAGTTCACACACCAAGTAGACTACTGGGAACACAGGAACCACTTCACATACCAAGTAGGCTATTGGGAAGACAGGAAGCAGTTTACACACCAAGTAGGCTACTGGGAAGACAGGAGGAACTTAATATACATTTACATTTAAGTCATTTAGCAGACGCTCTTATCCAGAGCGACTTACAAATTGGTGCATTCACCTTATGATATCCAGTGGAACAACCACTTTACAATAGTGCATCTAACTCATTTAAGGGGGAGGGGGGGGGTTAGGAGGATTACTTTATCCTATCCTAGGTATTCCTTAAAGAGGTGGGGTTTCAGGAAGATGTCCCTAGCTAGCAAAAAGACAGTAGTAGACAGCAGACAATAATTATACTTATCACTCCTGGAGATATCAGGAATCCTCTAACTATAGGATGAAGCACACTGTGATGGAGCTTGAGAAGCTGGTTATATTCCCAGAAAAGAGGTGAAACCACTCCCCCTCCAATACAGGCAGATTCAGGACAGTACTCCCCCTCCAATACAGGCAGATTCAGGACAGTACTCCCCCTCCAATACAGGCAGATTCAGGACAGTACTCCCCCCTCCAATACAGGCAGATTCATGACAGTACTTCCCCTCCAATACAGGCAGATTCAGGACAGTATTCCCCCTCCAATACAGGCAGATTCAGGACAGTACTCCCCCCTCCAATACAGGCAGATTCATGACAGTACTCCCCCTCCAATACAGGCAGATTCAGGACAGTACTCCCCCTCCAATACAGGCAGATTCAGGACAGTACTCCCCCTCCAATACAGGCAGATTCAGGACAGTACTCCCCCTCCAATACAGGCAGATTCAGGACAGTACTCCCCCTCCAATACAGGCAGATTCAGGACAGTACTCCCCCTCCAATACAGGCAGATTCAGGACAGTACTCCCCCTCCAATACAGGCAGATTCAGGACAGTACTCCCCCCCCAATACAGGCAGATTCAGGACAGTACTCCCCCTCCAATACAGGCAGATTCAGGACAGTACTCCCCCTCCAATACAGGCAGATTCAGGACAGTACTCCCCCCTCCAATACAGGCAGATTCAGGACAGTACTCCCCCCTCCAATACAGGCAGATTCATGACAGTACTTCCCCTCCAATACAGGCAGATTCAGGACAGTATTCCCCCTCCAATACAGGCAGATTCAGGACAGTACTCCCCCTCCAATACAGGCAGATTCATGACAGTACTCCCCCTCCAATACAGGCAGATTCATGACAGTATTCCCCCTCCAATACAGGCAGATTCAGGACAGTACTCCCCCTCCAATACAGGCAGATTCAGGACAGTACCCTCCCTCCAATACAGGCAGATTCATGACAGTACTCCCCCTCCAATACAGGCAGATTCATGACAGTATTCCCCCTCCAATACAGGCAGATTCAGGACAGTACTCCCCCTCCAATACAGGCAGATTCAGGACAGTACTCCCCCTCCAATACAGGCAGATTCAGGACAGTACTCCCCCTCCAATACAGGCAGATTCAGGACAGTACTCCCCCTCCAATACAGGCAGATTCAGGACAGTACTCCCCCTCCAATACAGGCAGATTCAGGACAGTACTCCCCCTCCAATACAGGCACTGATTACCACTGACAGTCACTCAATTGGCCCATGTCAGCTAAAATCTTTCAGACTAGACTAACTTACCTATCTAAACTTGTAGTAATCATGGTCGAATTATCGAACGGTTGCCCCCATTGATTTTGTTAGTCACTCTCACATAGATATAATTTTTAAAACTGCGAACTTGTCTCTCTGCTCCATAACAAAATGTGTAGAATTGCAGGAAATGAACTCTTAAAACATTTCCCCCCCTCTGCTGTCAAAAGGGGGGCCGGGTAAAAAAAAATTCTCACGAGGTGGGTGGGGAGGGGGGGGGGGGTCCTCAAATAAATGTAACTTAAGGCCCCCAAAAGGCTAGTGCCGGCACTGACTGCATATGTGGGTATAGACGTGGGTACGTGCAGACCCACGAGGCAGTGTGACCACTCATGATGATTTCAGATTTGTTGTGTTTGTGTTTCCCCCACGCCCATCAAAGTTGCCCATCCCAGATCTATATCAATACTGCTGTGTCTCTCATGAGTGCTTCAATGGGTTTAACCACCAGGAGCTGGAAGATCAGCGAAGGAAAGAGACCTCGGAGCGAGAGAAGATGGAGAGCTGGAAGGAGGAGGAGAGGAAGAAGTTTAAAGAGGAAATGAGGGACCTGAAGCAGCTGTTCCTGCAGGAGTTCAGAGATATGGCCAGCAGGAGCTCCTCCATCGAGGCTGTGAGTCTTATTCTCATTTTAAAGGACATGCATGAACCAGGGGGCTTAGTGGCGTGGTGCTATGAGTGATGTTGAGTCAATAGAAGGTGTGGTGTTTTCCAGCCACTAGATGGCGCCACAGTGTAAAGAATGAGCAGGTTACAAAAGCTCAAGCACACCCTGCTGCTAGCCTACACACAATCCAGTATCAGTCATTTTTCTGAGGCCTTTTTGAAGCTATAATCCTTAATGGTGAAACAGTCACATCCGTTCGGGATATTACAACAACAAGTGAGTTACAAGCCAACATTGTTTCTCTCCGCTCTGACATCATCGCACGCCACAGTAGAACATCACAACGTGTACTGCTATTTAATAAAAGATGTTCACACTGTTGCTGGACGCTCCTCTCATCCGTTTCATCATAAAAACAAAAACAATAACAGAACTGCTGAAGCGAACGCTGTTTCCCCAAATGCGGATGCCAGTTTTATACCAGTTATGCCAGTTTTATGCCAGTTATGCCAGTTTTATGCCAGTTATGCCAGTTTTATGCCAGTTTTATGCCAGTTTTATACCTTGATGTATTTTTTCTAAAACAAATACTTAATGCCAACATGAAAATAATAATAATAATAATATGTTCAGTTTTTCTTTACTTACTGTGTTGTCTCATGACTTAACAAGATGGGAAAACTCACTTGACAGAAACTGCAGGAGCTCCAGACCAGAGAAGAAGTGACTGTTTCTAACCTGGGCTCCTATCAAGAGGACGATGAGCTGCAGCAGAGAGAGGAGGCAGCGAAGAGGATGATGAAGAAGAAGATGTCTGAGCAGGTAAGACAGAAGAACACACCACTACCTGGGCTCTGTTTGTCTCAGTACTCTTCTGGCCATCTATCCATCTATCCATCTATCTATTCAATTCAAGGGGCTTTATTGGCATGGGAAACATGTGGTAACATTGCCAAAGCAAGTGAGGTAGATAATATACAAAAGTGAAGTAAACAATAAAATCTAATAAAATCTATCTATCTATCTATCTATCTATCTATCTATCTATCTATCTATCTATCTATCTATCTATCTATCTATCTATCTATCTACAGTGGGGAGAACAAGTATTTGATACACTGCCGATTTTGCAGGTTTTCCTACTTACAAAGCATGTAGAGGTCTGTCATTTTTATCATAGGTACACTTCAACTGTGAGAGACGGAATCTAAAACAAAAATCCAGAAAATCACATTGTATGATTTTTAAATAATTAATTTGCATTTTATTGCATGACATAAGTATTTGATCACCTACCAACCAGTAAGAATTCCGGCTCTCACAGACCTGTTAGTTTTTCTTTAAGAAGCCCTCCTGTTCTCCACTCATTACCTGTATTAACTGCACCTGTTTGAACTCGTTACCTGTATAAAAGACACCTGTCCACACACTCAATCAAACAGATTCCAACCTCTCCACAATGGCCAAGACCAGAGAGCTGTGTAAGGACATCAGGGATAAAATTGTAGACCTGCACAAGGCTGGGATGGGCTACAGGACAATGGGCAAGCAGCTTGGTGAGAAGGAAACAACTGTTGGCGCAATTATTAGAAAATGGAAGAAGTTCAAGATGACGGTCAATCACCCTCGGTCTGGGGCTCCATGCAAGATTTCACCTCGTGGGGCATAAATGATCATGAGGAAGGTGAGGGATCAGCCCAGAACTACACGGCAGGACCTGGTCAATGACCTGAAGAGAGCTGGGACCACAGTCTCAAAGAAAACCATTAGTAACACACTACGCCGTCATGGATTAAAATCCTGCAGCGCACGCAAGGTCCCCCTGCTTAAGCCAGTGCATGTCCAGGCCCGTCTGAAGTTTGCCAATGACCATCTGGATGATCCAGAGGAGGAATGGGAGAAGGTCATGTGGTCTGATGAGACAAAAATAGAGCTTTTTGGTCTAACTCCACTCGCCGTGTTTGGAGGAAGAAGAAGTATGAGTACAACCCCAAGAACACCATCCCAACCGTGAAGCATGGAGGTGGAAACATCATTCTTTGGGGATGCTTTTCTGCAAAGGGGACAGGACGACTGCACCGTATTGAGGGGAGGATGGATGGGGCCATGTATCGCGAGATCTTGGCCAACAACCTCCTTCCCTCAGTAAGAGCATTGAAGATGGGTCGTGGCTGGGTCTTCCAGCATGACAAAGACACGAAGCACACAGCCATGGCAACTAAGGAGTGGCTCCGTAAGAAGCATCTCAAGGTCCTGGAGTGGCCTAGCCAGTCTCCAGACCTGAACCCAATAGAAAATCTTTGGAGGGAGCTGAAAGTCCGTATTGCCCAGCGACAGCCCCGAAACCTGAAGGATCTGGAGAAGATCTGTAGGGAGGAGTGGGCCAAAATCCCTGCTGCAGTGTGTGCAAACCTAGTCAAGAACTACAGGAAACGTATGATCTCTGTAATTGCAAACAAAGGTTTCTGTACCAAATATTAAGTTCTGCTTTTCTGATGTATCAAATACTTATGTCATGCAATAAAATGCAAATTAATTACTTAAAAATCATACAATGTGATTTTCTGGATTTTTGTTTTAGATTCCGTCTCTCATAGTTGAAGTGTACCTATGATAAAAATTACAGACCTCTACATGCTTTGTAAGTAGGAAAACCTGCAAAATCGGCAGTGTATCAAATACTTGTTCTCCCCACTGTATCTATCTATCTATCTATCTCTCACCAGCTGAGATGTCAGTATGTGGTCTATTAAGACATGTTGCTATGAAATCAGGAGAATCGACACAAAGCTTAAACTAAAATCCACGTTGGGTGTTAGCACGGGCCTTTTTTCTATCTCTGTCCGTCTCCTTCAGAAGCGTGAGTGGAACAAACGGTTTAAAGAGGTCCAGAACAGGCACATGTTGGAGAGAGATGAGGTAAGATGCATGTCTGTGCTTTGGTGCCCCCTTCTTTGGATTTGTGTGTGTGTGTGTGTGTCGGGGGTTGGGTTGAATAGCGGACACTAAAAGTATTCTCCTAACGTGTTGTCCTCCTCAGCTGCAGAGTGAGAATGATAGGCTGCAGCTGGCCCTGTCTGTAGAACACAGGTCAGACCGACACAGGCTAGAACAACAGGTCACCTCCCTGTCTGCCAGGGTCCAACAGAAAGACCGGCTCATCAGGTCTCAGGAGAATAAGGTATGATCATCAGCTACCAACACTATGCTGTTGTTGTTGATTGCTGTCCGTCTATAATTACGGCAGTATGTTAAGTTGTTGTCTTGGTCGAGAGCGTTTTTATCAGGTCTGTATTACCATCTGTATTACAGATCAACAGGATGTCTAGAAGACCAGTGGCAGGTAATACAAAACACAGGCCTATTTATTTATTCTAGACTTTTATTGTATTCAAGATACTATGTTCTAGAGAGGCAGCTCTTGGGGAACTGTGGGGGGGGGGGGATCTTGGAGGGTTCGGGTCCCCCGTTTTTTGGCCTTGTGGGAGATCTGTCGACGTGCCCTTGAGCAGGGCGTTGACCCTGGATGATTCTGTGTGTCGCTTCTGAATGGGAGTCTGTTGGATGACTGGTATGATGTAGTTGTTCAGCGGCTTCACTGCAAGTATATTGTATGTTTAGGATATTCAATCAAAAAAAAAATATGTTCTATGTTCTATGTTAATGTGATGGTTTTCTGTCAGATACTGCCATCAAACAAGCGGTCCAACACTCCACAGAGGAGGAGGAAGAGGAGGAGGAGGAGAAGGAGGAGGAAGAGGAGGAAGAAAGTATGCATTAATCATACTATGAATCATGTATCTTTTGTTAGTCTTCTTTTTATAGAACAATTAAAGTCAACATCCTGTGATATCTCCTAGGTCTGGAGGACTCTGGTGAGACCAGGAGGAGACTGTTGGAGTCCCTCCGGAGGAACCCCGCCTTGGTGAAGGAGTTCAGAGCCATACTAGAGGAAACGCTGGAGGAGAGGCTGGAGAAGATGGGCCTTAGAAAGGTACGTACACTTTATTCAGTCAATCACTCAGGTCAATCAAATCAGCAGTTGTCACAAAGTTCAAGTTAAATAAATGTGCATTCGGAAATTATTCAGACCCTTTGACTTTTTCCACATTTTGTTACCTTACAGCTTTATTCTAAAATTGATTAAATCGTTTTTTTCCCCCCCTCATCAATCTACACACAATACCCCATAATGACAAAGCAAAAACTTTTTATTTTAATTTTTTAACTGAAATTACATTTACGTAAGGATTCAGACCCTTTACTCGGGACTTTGTTGAAGCACCTTTGGCAGTGATTACGGTCTTGAATCTTCTTGGGTATGACGCTACAAGCTTGGCACACCTGTATTTGGGGAGTTTCTCTCATTCTTCTCTGCAGATCCTCTCAAGCTCTGTCAGGTTGGATGGGGAGCGTCGCTGCACAGCTATTTTCAGGTCTCTCCAGAGATGTTCAATAGGGTTCAAGTCCGGGCTCTGGCTGGGCCACTCAAGGACATTCAGAGACTTGTCCCGAAGCCACTCCTGAGTTTATCTTGTCTGTGTGCTATTTTCAGGTTGTCCTGTTGGAAGGTGAACCTTCTCCCCAGTTTGAGGTCTTGAGCTTTCTGGAGCAGGTTTTCATCAAGGATCTCTCTGTACTTTGCTCTGTTCATCTTTCCCTCGATCCTGACTAGTTTCCCAGTCCCTGCCGTTGAAAAACATCCCCACAGCATGATGCTGCCACCACCATATGCTTCACCATAGATGGTGCCAGGATATCTCCAGACGTGACGCTTGGCATTCAGGCCAAAGAGTTAAATCTTGGTTTCATCAGACCAGAGAATTTTGTTTCTCATGGTCTGAGTGCTTTAGGTGCCTTTTGACAAACTCCAAGCGGGCTGTCATGTGCCTTTTACTGAGGAGTGGCTTCCGTCTGGCCACGCTACCATAAAGGCCTGATTGGTGGAGTGCTGCAGAGATGGTTGTCATCTGGAAGGTTCTCCCATCTCCACAGAGGAACTCTGGAGCTCTGTCAGAGTGACCATCGGGTTCTTGGTCACCTCCCTGACCAAGGCCCTTCACCCCTGATTGCTCAGTTTGGCCGTGCGGCCAGCTCTAGGAAGAGTCTTTTTCCATTTAAGTATGATGAAGGCCACTGTGGTTTTGGGGACAGTCAATGCTGCAGATGTTTTTTGATACCCTTCCCCAGATCTGTGCCTCGACACAATCCTGTCTCGGAGCTCTACGGACAATTCCTTCCACCTCATGGTTTGGTTTTTGCTCTGACATGCACTGTCGACTGTGGGACCTTATATAGACAGGTGTTCCTTTCCAAATCATGTCCAATCAATTAAATTTACCACAGGTGGACTCCAATCAAGTTGTAGAAACATCTCAAGGATGATCAATGGAAACAGGATGCACCTGAGATCAATTTCGAGTTTCTTCACAAAGGGTCTGAATACTTATATAAATAAGGTATTTCTGTTTTGTATTTTGACAAAAAAAGAAATCTAAAAACCTGTTTTCACTTTGTCATTATGGGCTATTGTGTGTAGATTGAGGATTTTTTTTATTTGTTCAATTTTAGAATAAGGCTGTAAACAAAATGTTGAAGAAGTCAAGGGGTCTGAATACTACTGAATAGGGTATATAGGGTGTATATAGGGTATATAGGGTCTTCTCTCAGTGCTCTGGAATGTAGTGAAATATAAATGTCTAAATGGCATTTTCTTTAGCCTATTGTCATCATGAATTACATACAATCAATCATTAGATTGTTCTCTACAATATTATAACCTAAGTATGCTTTTACTGAACAGTGTTGATTAAATAAGTTTGCTGTGACCGTTGCTAGTTTAGATCGCCGAGCTCTTGGTTGTATTTCTGTAACCGATGTGAAATGGCTAGCTAGTTAGCGGGGTACGCGCTAATAGTGTTTCAATCGGTAAAGTCCCTCGCTCCGAGACCTTGAAGTAGATGTTCCCCTTGCTCTGCAAAGGGCTGTGGCTTTTGTGGAGCGATGGGTAACGATGCTTCGTGGGTGTCAGTTGTTGATGTGTGGAGAGGGTCCCTGGTTCGAGCCCAGGTAAGGGCGAGGAGAGGGACGGCAGCTATACTGTTTTACATCTCTTCCATATTTCGGCATTGGGAGGTGGTAACATTAGAAGGTGCTTCTGCACTTTGGACCAATCAAAATCAACTTGATACTGTCGTCATTTAACATCTGTAGATCTGGTATTTTATTTCTCTAACCCTGGTCAATCAATGTTGAGGGGCCATTTCTATCGCGATTTAAAGGGAAAGACTCAGAAATACATCTTTTTTTTTTTATGTCAGAGGGCAGATATTGAAATGAATTATGTTAGCTGTGTAAATTTTTAAAATACTGTGTGTATATATATATATATATATATATATATAGGCTCAATTTTATTTTGTGTTCCGCCGATTTCGTTTAGAAAAAGCTCATGTTATCACACCCCGAATTGCAGCTACTAGCTAGCTTGTGAGTTGACGTTCAAAGTTAACGCCATTCTGCCCACAGAGCAGTGACAGCGTTCTGTTGAGCAGCGACCACTGTTGACCCGTAAGGACGTTCTATTCACTGTAATCAGGCTAAATTCTCAAGAGGTAGATTGTCTGTAACCGTGGAACCATATATGGTAGAGACATACGGGTTGAACTAATGTTTTTCTGAATTTAATTCTCCATTGAATGAACATATTTCATGAACATTTAATTAAATAACCATTTTATGGGTGAACACCCTACATGCAAGGAAATCCATATATTCAAGACAGTACTCTCTCTAACTGAAGTCAAAATCTGTCATTTTATTATAACAAATGCCTAATGGGAGAAGTGATCTATATCTAAAATCCCTTATGTTACATTCCAGGGAACCAAGGGTATATCCAAGAAGTCCTTTAAGAGCCTGAGCGCGTTGGTATCTGGTCAGCGACATCAGATGTCCAAACAGAAGGCAGACCTTCTGGAGCTCAGAGAGAGCCTGGCCAGAGAGCTGACGCGCAGGGTGCACGCCCTGCAGAGGAGCCAGGGGACCACCGTACCTACTTTACCCAGACAGGCTACCATACCCAGTACCACCCCTCAGTCCCGCAGTAAGGACCAACACACACCTCCGTATTGTACCTAACCTTCAGGTCCAAGAAGCATGTCACACAGCTTCATCTCCATGGAGATGTGCCACTCAGTCTCTACATTTTCACACACACTCCTGCTCTTAGTACCAGGGTTGGCCTCAATTATATTTCAATTTACTCAATTCAGGAAGTAAACTGAAATCCCCCAGATCTGCTTAGCACATTAACATGTTTGTCTTTAGAGAAGAGGAGTCCTAGCCGGGAGAAGAGTCCAAAAAGCAGACAGACACCAGTGAAGGTGAAAGCCTCCTTGAGGAGAGAGAAGGCTCCACAACCTCAACAGACACCAAGCACTCATAGAAAAAAGAACAGGTGTGCCCACAGTATCTACTGAACGTACCCCACTGCCATGTTTACAGTATCTACTGAACGTACCCCACTGCCATGCCCACAGTATATACTGAACGTACCCCACTGCCATGTTTACAGTATCTACTGAACGTACCCCACCGCCATGTTTACAGTATCTACTGAACGTACCCCACCGCCATGTTTACAGTATCTACTGAACGTACCCCACTGCCATGTTTACAGTATATACTGAACGTACCCCACCGCCATGTTTACAGTATCTACTGAACGTACCCCACCGCCATGTTTACAGTATCTACTGAACGTACCCCACCGCCATGTTTACAGTATCTACTGAACGTACCCCACTGCCATGTTTACAGTATCTACTGAACGTACCCCACTGCCATGCCCACAGTATATACTGAACGTACCCCACTGCCATGTTTACAGTATCTACTGAACGTACCCCACCGCCATGTTTACAGTATCTACTGAACGTACCCCACTGCCATGTTTACAGTATCTACTGAACGTACCCCACTGCCATGTTTACAGTATCTACTGAACGTACCCCACTGCCATGTTTACAGTATCTACTGAACGTACCCCACTGCCATGTTTACAGTATCTACTGAACGTACCCCACCGCCATGTTTACAGTATCTACTGAACGTACCCCACCGCCGTGCCCACAGTATATACTGAACGTACCCCACTGCCGTGTTTACAGTATCTACTGAACGTACCCCACTGCCGTGTTTACAGTATCTACTGAACGTACCCCACTGCCATGTTTACAGTATCTACTGAACGTACCCCACTGCCATGTTTACAGTATCTACTGAACGTACCCCACTGCCATGTTTACAGTATCTACTGAACGTACCCCACCGCCATGTTTACAGTATCTACTGAACGTACCCCACTGCCATGTTTACAGTATCTACTGAACGTACCCCACTGCCATGTTTACAGTATCTACTGAACGTACCCCACCGCCATGTTTACAGTATCTACTGAACGTACCCCACCGCCATGTTTACAGTATCTACTGAACGTACCCCACTGCCATGTTTACAGTATCTACTGAACGTACCCCACTGCCATGTTTACAGTATCTACTGAACGTACCCCACCGCCATGTTTACAGTATCTACTGAACGTACCCCACTGCCATGTTTACAGTATCTACTGAACGTACCCCACTGCCATGTTTACAGTATCTACTGAACGTACCCCACCGCCATGTTTACAGTATCTACTGAACGTACCCCACCGCCATGTTTACAGTATCTACTGAACGTACCCCACCGCCATGTTTACAGTATCTACTGAACGTACCCCACCGCCATGTTTACAGTATCTACTGAACGTACCCCACTGCCATGTTTACAGTATCTACTGAACGTACCCCACTGCCATGTTTACAGTATCTACTGAACGTACCCCACTGCCATGTTTACAGTATCTACTGAACGTACCCCACTGCCATGTTTACAGTATCTACTGAACGTACCCCACTACCATGTTTACAGTATATACTGAACGTACCCCACTGCCATGTTTACAGTATCTACTGAACGTACCCCACTGCCATGTTTACAGTATCTACTGAACGTACCCCACTGCCATGTTTACAGTATCTACTGAACGTACCCCACTGCCATGTTTACAGTATCTACTGAACGTACCCCACCGCCATGTTTACAGTATCTACTGAACGTACCCCACCGCCATGTTTACAGTATCTACTGAACGTACCCCACTGCCATGTTTACAGTATCTACTGAACGTACCCCACCGCCATGTTTACAGTATCTACTGAACGTACCCCACCGCCATGTTTACAGTATCTACTGAACGTACCCCACCGCCATGTTTACAGTATCTACTGAACGTACCCCACCGCCATGTTTACAGTATCTACTGAACGTACCCCACTGCCATGTTTACAGTATCTACTGAACGTACCCCACCGCCATGTTTACAGTATCTACTGAACGTACCCCACCGCCATGTTTACAGTATCTACTGAACGTACCCCACCGCCATGTTTACAGTATCTACTGAACGTACCCCACCGCCATGTTTACAGTATCTACTGAACGTACCCCACCGCCATGTTTACAGTATCTACTGAACGTACCCCACTGCCATGTTTACAGTATCTACTGAACGTACCCCACTGCCATGTTTACAGTATCTACTGAACGTACCCCACCGCCATGTTTACAGTATCTACTGAACGTACCCCACTGCCATGTTTACAGTATCTACTGAACGTACCCCACCGCCATGTTTACAGTATCTACTGAACGTACCCCACCGCCATGTTTACAGTATCTACTGAACGTACCCCACTGCCATGTTTACAGTATCTACTGAACGTACCCCACCGCCATGTTTACAGTATCTACTGAACGTACCCCACTGCCATGTTTACAGTATCTACTGAACATACCCCACTGCCATGTTTACAGTATCTACTGAACATACCCCACTGCCATGTTTACAGTATCTACTGAACGTACCCCACCGCCATGTTTACAGTATCTACTGAACGTACCCCACCGCCATGTTTACAGTATCTACTGAACGTACCCCACCGCCATGTTTACAGTATCTACTGAACGTACCCCACCGCCATGTTTACAGTATCTACTGAACGTACCCCACTGCCATGTTTACAGTATCTACTGAACATACCCCACTGCCATGTTTACAGTATCTACTGAACATACCCCACTGCCATGTTTACAGTATCTACTGAACGTACCCCACTGCCATGTTTACAGTATCTACTGAACATACCCCACTGCCATGTTTACAGTATCTACTGAACATACCCCACTGCCATGTTTACAGTATCTACTGAACGTACCCCACCGCCATGTTTACAGTATCTACTGAACGTACCCCACCGCCATGTTTACAGTATCTACTGAACGTACCCCACCGCCATGTTTACAGTATCTACTGAACGTACCCCACTGCCATGTTTACAGTATCTACTGAACGTACCCCACTGCCATGTTTACAGTATCTACTGAACGTACCCCACTGCCATGTTTACAGTATCTACTGAACGTACCCCACCGCCATGTTTACAGTATATGTATATGTCTTTCTCTTTCAGCACCCCTCCCTTCAGTTCTGAGGATGAGGCATCAGGAGAAGACATTCCCTCTGTCACCAGCCCTGGCAGTAGGTCTGGTGTCTCTGTCACCAGCCCTGGCAGTAGGTCTGGTGTCTCTGTCACCAGCCCTGGCAGTAGGTCTGGCCCCTCTGTCAGGGTGGTGCAGTCTGGATCCAGCCCAAGGCAGATGTACCCAATGTCTGGTTCTACCCAGGGAGAGGACTGGTCTGGGACAGACACAGAGCTCTCAGAAGGGCCTACAAGTCTAACAACCCACCGTGGAGGTCCGACCGGTTTGTTTATTTGGATCTGTTTTAGCCCACAATAAGGGCCAATCTACCATTGATCCAAAAACGTATCATCTCATTATGTAAACCTTACAGTTCTACAAATTGTATTGTCATTGCATTGCTATACAGTAAGTTTTCATCTTGCCCAGGGCTCTAATTTTATGTTTTTGAATAATGACTATTGAAGAAGTATCAGGATTATTTCAGCTGGGTCCCTTGTTTTGTGTTGTCTGGGTCTGTAGTTAAAACGCTGACCAGAAGCTTGGAGAGACAGTTGAGTTCTCCAATGAACAAGCCAGTAGGAGGAACCAGAGTGGTGGTGCCACCAGCAGCAGCCAAGGTCTTACCCAAACCCAAACCCAGGACAGCGTTAAAAACCCTACAGGTAACAAATACAGCGCTTTCAGAAAGTATTCACTCGCTGACTTTTTCCACATTTTTTTTTGTGTTACAGTCTGGATTGTAAATGGACACATTTTTTATTTTTTTTGTCACTGGCCTAGACACAAAATCCCATAATGTCAAAGTAGAACTATGTTTTTATTTTTTAATTTTTTAATGTTTACATATTAAAAATGAAAAGCTGAATTGTCTTGAGTCAGTAATTATTCAACCCCTTTGTTATGGCAAGCCTACATACTGTAGTTCAGGAGTAAAAATTTGCTTAACAAGTCACATAATAAGTTGCATGGACTCGCTCTGTGTGCAATCATAGTGTTTAACATGATTTTTGAATAACTACCTCATCTCTGTACCCCACACATACAATTATCTCTAAGGTCCCTCAGTCGAGCAGTGAATTTCAAACAGCAGGGAGGTTTTCCAATGCCTTGCAAAGGACACATATTGGTAGATGGGTAAACAAAAAAAACAGACATTGAATATCCCTTTAAGCATGGTGAAGTTATTAATTTCACTTTGGATGGTGTATCAATACACCCAGTCACTACAAAGATACAGGCGACCTTCCTAACTCAGTTGCCGGAGAGGAAGGAAACCGCTCAAGGATTTCACCACGAGGCCAATGGTGACTTTAAAACAATTACAGAGAAAATAAGGAAGCCTGTACAGAATAAGTGCCTTTAGTGCCTTGTTGCATCGTGTTTGCAACAAGGCACTAAAGTAATACTGAACCAATTGCGGAGCCTCCGGAGGGATGCAGAGGCCAAATTTAGCTCTGTACCGCATCGCCGTGCACCTCCCAAATTTTGTCACAATGTGGAGGGCTACGTATAGCTCCGCAATGACATAATTGGTTGACGGTAGGAGGGGGCGGTACATCCTGTATAAACACAAACTCACTTCCTTGAGAACTTCCTTCACAACAGCTTTGCGCTGCTCCGCAAAGTACAAGAATTATGAATGCCCTGACTTCTGCGGAGGCCGTATCACCGTAAATACTGCACGGCAAATGCAGACATCGGATTGGCCATGCAGCGCCTTTTACCTAGAAAGCCTGACAGCTCTAGATTGCTGCCAAAGGTGCTTCTACAAAGTATTGACTCGTGTGTGTGTGTGAATACTTATGTGAATTTGATATTTCTGTATTTCATTTTCAATACATTTGCTAACATTTCTAAAAACATGTTTTCACTTTGTCATTATGGGGTATTGTGTGTAGATGAGTGAAAAAATATATATCAATTTAATCCATTTTGAATTTAGGCTGTAACACAAAAACATGTAGAATAAGTCAAGGGGTATGAATACTTTCTGAAGGCACTGTATACTCTAACACTTTACTTAAGGTTGTAGATATAATTTGTTTTAAGCATGTATGAGCCTTTTATAATGTCTCTCTATGTATCAATACACTTTTATTGTATATTTTCTCTCTCAATACTTATATAGCATGGGCCTGTTTCTTTTTCTTTGTGTGATACCTACACGAGTGATTCAACATTCCTACATGTTCCATTTTGTCCTAGTTATCGGATGAGGAGAGCGACCTAGAACTGTCGTCCATCGAGGAGCTCCTGTCCCTGCCGGTAGGGGGCCAGTCTCAGTCCCTAGGTGGGCGAGGGAGCACCGAGATGGGCCTGGGAGGAACCTCAGGAACCAGCGTGTGGAGCTCCTCAACCAGCAGAGCAGGAGGGCTTTAATGCACTTTTCCTGTTTTTTTAAATTTTATTTAGTGCTATGTATCCTTTATTTATCCAGATGAGTGCCTTTTTGAGATGGAAATCTATTTTTCAATGGGCCTATGTGATATATGAATGACTCTTTTCCAGTTTTAAAACGATTGACAGAAGATCCATTCCAACGTGATGAGGAGCTGGCGTGTAATACCAGTCATAAAACAATAACAGAAGATCCATTCCATCGTGATGAGCTGGCGTGTAATACCAGTTATAAAACAATAACAGAAGATCCATTCCATCGTGATGAGGAGCTGGCGTGTAATACCAGTCATAAAACAATAACAGAAGATCCATTCCATCGTGATGAGCTGGCGTGTAATACCAGTTATAAAACAATAACAGAAGATCCATTCCATCGTGATGAGGAGCTGGCGTGTAATACCAGTTATAAAACAATAACAGAATAAATAGCCTTTCAGTTTTATTCAATTTTCCAGGATCAAACTATACTCAGCAAAAATAGAAACCCAACATGTAAAGTGTTGGTCCCATGTGTCATGAGCTGAAATAAAATATTCCAGAAATGTTCCATACGCACAAAAAGCATATTTCTCTAAAAAAGTGTATTTCTATCAAATTTTTGGCACGAATTTGTTTATCCCTGTTAGCGAGCATTTCTCCTTTGCCAAGATAATCTATCCACCTGACAGGTGTGGCATATCAAGAAGCTGATTAAACAGCATGATCATTACACAGGTGCACCTTGTGCTGAGGACAATAAAAGGCCACTCCTAAAATGTGCAGTTTTGTCACACAACACAATGCCACAGATGCCTCAAGTTTTCAGGGAGCATGCAAGTGGCATGCTGCCTGCAGGAATGTCCACCAAAGATGTTACCAGAGAATTGAATGTTAATTTCTCTACCATAAGCCGCCTCCAACGTCGTTTTAGATAATTTGGCAGTACGTCCAACTGGTCTCACAACCGCAGACCACGTGTAACCACGCCAGCCCAGGACCTCCACATCAGGCTTCTTCACCTACAGGATTGTCTGAGACAAGCCACCCGGACAGATTTCTGTCAGTAATAAAGACCTTTTGTGGGGGAAAAACTCATTCTGATTGGGTGGGCCTATGCCCTCCCAGGCCCAACCTAGGCTGCTCCCCTGCCCAGTCATTTGAAATCCATAGATTAGGGCGTAATGATTTTTATTTTCAATTGACTGATTTCCTTATATGAACTGTAACTCGGTAAATGTTGGAAAAGGGTGCATGTTGCGTTTTATATTTTTGTTCCGTGTATATATAGGGACTTTCTTGGTAGGACTCGAACTATGTTGGTACTTTGAATGTGGTAATGACTTGTTTTTTTTAATAATCAGGAGATATAGTGCCTTCAGAAAGTTATGGCGAGCCTAAATAAGTTCAGGAGTAAAAATGTGCTTAACAAGTCACATAATACATGAACAATGTGTGCAATAATAGTGCAAACACAATACAGGTTTTGGAATATTTTTTTATTCGGTACAGGCTTCCTTCTTTCCTCTGTAATTGTTTTAAAGTCACCATTGGCCTCGTGGTGAAATCCTTGAGCGGTTTCCTTCCTCTCCGGCAACTGAGTTAGGAAGGTCACCTGTATCTTTGTAGTGACTGGGTGTATTGATACACCATCCAAAATGGAATTAATAACTTCACCATGCTCAAAGGGATATTCAATGTCTGCTTCTTTTTTTTAAATTACCAATAGGTACCCTTCTTTGCGAGGCATTAGAAAAACTCCCTAGTCTTTGTGGTTGAATCTGTGTTTTAAATTCACTGCTCGACTGAGGGACCGTACAATTATCTGTATGTGTGGGGTACAGAGATAAGGTAGTCATTCAAAAATCATGATAAACACTATTATTGCACACAGAGTGAGTCCATGCAGCTAATTATGTGACTTGTTAAGCACATTCTTACTCCTGAACCTATTTAGGCTTGCCATAACAAAGGGGTTCAATACTTATTGACAGTTTGAGCTTTTCATTTTTAATGAATCTGTAAAAACGTCTAAAAACTTAATTCCACTTTGACAATATGGGATATTGTGTGTGTGTGTGTGTGTGTGTGTAGGCCAGTGACACATATATCAATTTAATCCATTTTAAATGCAATCTATATCAATTTAATCCATTTTAAATGCAGGCTGTAAAAAAACTAAATGTGGAAAAAGCAAAAGTGCGGAATACTTTCTGCCACTGGGGAGTTATACTGTTTGTTTTATTTAAATGATTCTGATATAGCTACTGTTAATATATATTTTTTATTTTCTCATTTTAAAGAAAATTACCAATATTCATATTTATAACATATTTCCCACTATTTGCACTATGAATAAATAATGAATAAATAATTAAATATTTCTCAAATCAATGTGTGAAGAAATGGATTGTTCATTAACCTTGTTTATATATTTTATGCTGCGTTTGAAAATAAAAAAACAAACATGAAGTTCTGGAAATTTGATTGACTTTTAATACAGATGCATTAGATAATTACAATATTGTCCCCTTAAATGCAGAATAACAAAAACATAGAATATAAGAGAGCTCCAAGTACAAAAATAACTAATCAAACCTGAAGAAGGTTTTCCTTCAACGTAACCCTCTATGAAGGATATCCTCTATAGCAACCCTCTATAGCAACCCTCTATAGCAACCCTCTATAGCAACCTCTATAGCAACCCTCTATAGCAACCTCTATAGCAACCCTCTATGAAATCTTCTAAGTCCCTCAGAGCTACATGAGATTGGCATCGATACATTAAAACAGTTTTGCTTAGTTTTCAGAGAACCTCTAAAACCTAACGGTACATAATATTATATTCTTCACACATATTGCTGGTTGGATTGTCTTCCATCCATACTCTGGGCTCTGAAAGAATCGTCATAGGCCGTTCTGGGTCTGGTGTTAGCTTTGTAAACTGTTGTGTGTTGGGAAGCAGGCTTGTAGGCCATCCCATAACTGAGGTAGAAAGAAAACAAAATGATTATGGATTAAAAAATAACACGGGAATATTCAGGAATTACTTGAAAGTTTGGTCACACTATAACTTTAATTTATAAGCCGTGTATGAGGCATGTGTTTCATGATTTGAAGGTTCTTGTATGTTTTTTTTCTTCTTGAGAATGATGTCATTTTATTGAGGGAATGAGCATGTTTCTCTGACTCATGATATGGTGGAGAAAAATGAAAGTTACTTTTGTCTCTTCTCCTCTGGTGGAACCATCCCCCGACAGGCCATACACATCATAACCCCTCCCACGACCAGCACGGCTCCGCCTATCCACCCCACAAAGAGGGCGGAGCCAAATGTGTACCTGAGAAACCAAAGAGATACATTGACACGTTAAAACAATTACAAATTGGCATCACTTTATAATAGATACCAGCTTATGTACCAAGGCTTGCCACCCAAATGCCACACTCTACCCTACATAGTGTACTACTTTTGACCAGGATCCACATATTCATTTTATACCACTTGTTCATGTCCACTAATAGAAACAAATGCCATATCTTATCCCATAAGGCTCTGGTCAATAGTAGTGCACTATATATGGAATAGGGTGCCATTTGGGACTCTATTGGGACTCTCAAAGTGAATCCTCATATTGCAAGTAAAAGGGCCAGTGCAGTTAAAAAAAACTTGATTTTCCTATTTGTTTTCATGGTATTTCCACACTATGAGGTCGAAAATAAACCCCCAAAAATTCTGTAAGAGCTGTTTGAAATATAATGCCTGGAATTTTTGGCCCAGATTATGACATCACAATCTGATCTGATTATTTTGACCAATGACCAGTCATCTTTTACTTGCATATGTATCCTCCTACTTTAAAGAGGTAACCTGGGTAGGCTCTACAGTCTATAGACGATCCTATCCACCAATCAGGGCTGTGTACGTAAATATATTTACATTTGCATTGACACGCCCACACGTTTAGACCGAGCGTTTTCAATTACACAAATTATACAAATATATACTTGGAGTTACTCTATTTCAATTAAAATAAAAAACACACACACTGATTTATTAGACTACAGTGACGATTAAAATAATGAATAAAAGACTGTATGAGGGCTTTAATGTACCTGGGAGTGAGAGATCCTCCCATTCCTCCTAATCCTCCCCCCAGTACTCCTTCTCCTCCATATCCACCACCTGCATAGGTGGTGAACCGGAAGCTGCTAACGATTAGGTTGGCAAAGACCGACACTCCAGCAATGCCACAAACACCTAGGAGGATGGAAATTACATTGTCATTTTCAGATCACAGAAATGTGTCTTTTTGGCTTTAAACCCAAATTTTAATCAGAATTATTTTGCTTGCCAGTTATGAACATCAATACCAAAACATCACCAAAACATCACCTCACCTCCGAGCAGAAACATGACCCCAGAGGTCAACGTCATGGTAGCCTTGACGCTGTCCTCCATGTTCCCCATCTTCAGACACTTGAGGGCAAAGATGGCGACCAGACAACCGATGGCTCCCAGGACCATCCCCACTATCATCAGGGCCCGCACAGCTTGGAGCATAGCTGCAAGTCAAACCAGAACACACAGTCAGATAGACTAGTCTACAGGTCAAACCAAAACACATAGTCAGATAGATTAGTCTACAGGTCAAACCAAAACACACAGTCAGATAGACTAGTCTACAGGTCAAACCAAAACACACAGTCAGATAAACTAGTCTACAGGTCAAACCAAAACACACAGTCAGATAGACTAGTCTACAGGTCAAACCAAAACACACAGTCAGATAAACTAGTTTACAGGTCAAACCAAAACACACAGTCAGATAGACTAGTCGACAGGTCAAACCAAATCACACAGTCAGATAAATTAGTCTATAGATCAAACCAGAACACACAGTCAGATAAACTAGTCTGCAGGTCAAACCAAAACACACAGATAAACTAGCCTACAGGTCAAACCAAAACACACAGTCAGATAGACTAGTCTACAGGTCAAACCATTGATTATTATTAGTATTGATTAGGCCCTATAGTACTCCTGTTTTGTTGTATTGATTAGGCCCTATAGTACTACTGTTTTGTTGTATTGATTAGGCCCTATAGTACTCATGTTTGTTGTATTGATTAGGCCCTATAGTACTCCTGTTTGTTGTATTGATTAGGCCCTATAGTACTGCTGTTTTGAGGGGCCACTTAACTACATTTTGTGCCCAGAAGATAATCTCACTCCCTGCTCTTGAATGTAGTTGTATACAATTATTTAACCCATAAAAGTCTAAGCCTTTTTGTGTGTGTGTGGGGGGGGGGGTCTACTAAGCTAACATTTTGAATTATTTTAAGAAGGTCATTTAGCTATTTGGTTTTGAATTTTTGGACCCCTTTAGGTCTCAATTTTAAAAATATATATAATTTTCTGATCAAATATAGAGTTTGGCCTTTACTGCTATAGCCCATAAAAACGTATTAAATGACACATTCATAAATTGCAAAACAGACATTAAAAAAATTAATCATAAGTAATATGGTTTGGAAGTGTCTGTCCTATATCTAGGAGATATAAAAAAGCTCAGGAAAAATGTTAGGTTTTTTGGACACATATTTA
Organism: Salvelinus alpinus; assembly: GCF_045679555.1. NCBI lineage: Eukaryota > Metazoa > Chordata > Actinopteri > Salmoniformes > Salmonidae > Salvelinus > Salvelinus alpinus. The sequence continues at coordinate 49,691,851 of NC_092101.1, forward strand.
ACCCCCCCAAAAAAATTGTGGACTGGCACAAAACTACTTCCATGCTTCCATACATAAAAAAAAAACAGTAACGGGTTACCTTCAGACAAGTCCCATGACACTTGTGGGGGCTGTAGAACACCATCGTGTTCGTGAGAGTCTCCTCTTTCCATAGTGGGGTCATATTAGTTGTTAGGCCAAACCGTTCGGACGCTACTGTCACGCCCTGACCTTAGAGATCCTTTTTATGTCTCTATTTTGGTTTGGTCAGGGCGTAAGTTGGGGTGGGCATTCTGTTTTGTGTTTCTATGATTTTCTATTTCTATGTTTTGTCCGGGTATGGTTCTCAATCAGGGACAGCTGTCTATCGTTGTCTCTGATTGGGAACCATACTTAGGTAGCTTTTTCCCCCACCGTTCTTTGTGGGAAGTTGACTTTGTTTAGGGCACATAGCCTTTGAGCTTCACGGTTTGGTTTTGTAGTGTTTATTCTTTTGTTTGGCGTCATTTTGACTTAATAAAGAAAATGTACGCTCACCACGCTGGACCTTGGTCCTCATCCTTCAACAGCCGTGACAGCCACAGACATTTTCATGAGAAGACCGATTTTCCGGGATATCTCGTGACAAACAGGGCTGTAGCTCTGCCACATTCCACTGCAGATGCCTGCGGCTATGGAACCCTGACCTGTTCACCGGACGTGCTACCTGTCCCAGACCTGCTGTTTTCAACTCTCTAGAGACAGCAGGAGCGGTAGAGATACTCTGAATGATCGGCTATGAAAAGCCAACTGACATTTACTCCTGAGGTGCTGACTTGCTGCACCCTCGACAACTACTATGATTATTATTATTTGACCCTGCTGGTCATTTATGAACATTTGAACATCTTGGCCATGTTCTGTTATAATCTCCACCCGGCACAGCCAGAAGAGGACTGGCCACCCCTCATAGCCTGGTTCCTCTCTAGGTTTCTTCCTAGGTTTTGGCCTTTCTAGGGAGTTTTTCCTAGCCACCGTGCTTCTACACCTGCATTGCTTGCTGTTTGGGGGTTTTAGGCTGGGTTTCTGTACAGCACTTTGAGATATCAGCTGATGTACGAAGGGCTATATAAATAAATGTGATTTAAATTTGATCGACGGATGTGGTGGATTAAAACGCAGCCCGTGCTAAAACAAATATCTCTGGTGCGTCTATCAACTCTAGGTTGTTTAAAAAAATTTAAAAAAGATTGAACTGATCTAGTAAAGTTGTTTAAATCAACACAACTAGATTTTGTGAGACAAAAACAAACTTGACCTTTTATTGATCATGGCCTTGAACACTATTCTTTAAAATGACCCACCTTACTGAAACTATATTTTGTTTCTCCAGGAAGATAATCTCACTTCCTGCTTTTAACACGCACTCTTAAAGATCAAACACTGCTGCAGAAACTAGATTAGAAATGCTCAAAATGGTTTGTTTCAAAGTCAAGTGAAAGGAAACAAATGTTTGTTTTATTCCACTAATTAATGTGTACTTATACAGTATAAACAAATGTAATATATCTTTTAGACAGAGCCACACATTTGAGATGTACTCGACATACAGAGCTCAATGGAGATGTTACAACTGAGAAATGATGGTTCTGTAAACCCTACATGGCTGTGGCAGCAGATATCAAAAACTGACCCAATGCACCCAGCATAAAGCCGATAAAATAATCTTTGTGGCGGCCATTTTAGGTTCCCTTTTTGTTCGATGTCAAACCCCTCCTTGGCTCCGTGATGTAAATGAAGTCATGAAATGGCTGTCTATCATCTGGTTTTGATCGCTATGTACTCTTGAACAGGGAACGAACCTTATCAGGTGTATGCAAAACATTTTCGTGAGTTGCTGTCACAGTTTCGGGCAACGGTTGTATTTTCAGTAAGAGTTTCCGCGCTTTTCGTAACTAACGAAGGGTGTGCCTCGCCTGACCTTATTTTTATATGTGGTTCTCAGGGAACAAAAATCCAAACTATTTAGATATTTCCCAATCACCACACTACAATATTGACCTTTTTCTCAATTATGATTCTGAGTCTATCCCCAAAGTGGTGTGACTTTTACTAATCCATTAATATTACCATCTATTCATACATCGTGTAAATTAACCTAGCATAAACTAATGTCCTACGTTTCCTGACTTTCTCGGCTTTACGTGTAATAAAATGGGAATTTGTCCAACTTACTTTAGTCAGTTGCATTCAATGAACTATTGAACTGGATCCATAGTAACTGAGTAAACTAAACTATCACAGTAAATCAAACAAGTTACTATTATTATTACATGTTGAGTCAAAGAGCTTGGGTCATGGTCACTACTGTGTAGAGTAGAGGCTGCTGCCACTGTATGAGGACAATGGCGTTCGTCGTACCTGGTAGCCCCAGGAAGTAAGGTTGGCAATGGTGAACGTTTAAAAATAAGGAAAACTCCAGCACGTCAGTGATCTTGATGCAAACCATTTAATGGATCTAAGTCACCAATGTTTTGGTCTCAGTCAACCTTTATCAGGCATATTTGGTATAGTGTACGTACCTGGTAGCCCCAGGATGGTGAAGTAGGGTCGGCACTCTGTGAATCCGGAGCTCTGCCGGACGCAGGATCTCCAGAGTCCTGAGTAGGAGAAGATGGCGGTCACAGGGTTGTCGTACAGGTCCTCCGTCGCCCACTGGTCCATCCCAGTGGCGGCTATAATCCCACCCACCCCCAGCAGGCTCAGCACAAAGCCCATCACCTGGCACAGGGTCGCCGCCATGATGCAGATGCCTCTCTCTCTCTCTTCTCTCTCGGGTGGGAAACCAACTCCTGCCTCTCTCTCTCGCTTCTCTCTCGGGTGGGAAACCAACTCCTGCCTCTCTCTCTCTCTGGTAAAGCTAACGTTCAACGCTATCACAACCTTCTTCTTTCTCTCTCGGCAAAAATAACAACAACAAAACAAAATCGGAACCTTAGCTACTGCAGAGTCTCTCAACTTCTGCTTGTTTCTAATGCCCCAATGCCAACACTGAGACTGGGCTCTTGACTCGCTGTGTTTGAAGTGAATCTGATACTGGCAGGCTTGACCTCCTGAAAGACTGTTACATCTGTCCTTCTGTGTTTGCCCACTGCTGCCAAGTCATCGCCTGTGTCCCAAATGCCACCCTATTCCCTATACGGTGCACTACATTTGACCATGATCTCTGGTCAAAAGTAGTGCACTATATAGCAAATAGGGTGCCATTTGGGACGTACCCCTTACTGTTGGGTGGGGCATAGGAGGTTACGGTAGGTGTAACGGTCACACAGGAAGCTAAGAGGTTGACCAATACTTTGATAACAAGACTATGTAATCAATTTCTGAATTGATACTCCACATTTAGCCCAGGGGGGGGGGGGTTTCCTCTCATTACATCAGGAGTTTCTCACAAGAGTTTCTCGAACTGATCTGAGAACCTAGAAGTCAAATGAACACTCAACCTACAGTATTTATCATTTTGTATTGTTGATGTCTATACTTTGTATACTAGCAGCATGAAGTCAGATATTTCTCTATGTCTGTTTTTTTTTTTTTGATTCATGCCTTAAACTTAAGGATACTCAGTAATTATCTAACGCATCCTTGATGTGGATAGAAAAGCATTTTCTACTTTGGGTTCGGTGTTTTGTGCCTGTTTCTGTCCCTTTTTAATAATGATACCCGATGACTCTATTGACACATTGTAATTCTGTATCACCACCAGCCAGCCAGCCAGCCAGCCAGCCAGCCAGCCAGTCAGCCAGTCAAGCTAAGGTAAATAGAAAATACTGATATGATTGTATCATTGTGGAGAACTGAAACCAATTTGACAAAGGCTGATATCTTGAAAAGAAATGTCAGGCACCTGCGTTCGAGAGAGAGACACAAAATATCGGTAATTTGAGGTCATTGAATATAACATCCAAAAGATGAAATGGATTTATCCAACAAAATATGTAGGTTCCTGACAGAAAGATATCTGTTAAAGTAGCACAAATTTAATTTGGATTTTATTTTATTTTAAACTTCGCTAGAAGTACGTTATATATTTAATATGATAGAAAGTGACCGAAAGAATGATGGCTATACCGGCTCATTCTAACAAACAGAAAGGCCAATGTCTCTATGTAGGTTATGAAAATGTGAGAGTCAACAGAGATATCCTGTGAGACCGTATTGTAGTGCAATGGCCTTCTCAGGTCGTTTAGAACTCTAATCAGTTAGATAAAGAGATTAGATGGGGGTCCGCCCAGAAAAAGGGAGCAGATACGGTGCCTGTAGTAGACCCCCCCTCAACTGTCTGATTAGACAGAAACAGAACATAAGCATTTGTCTCATTCCTGGGTACAGGGCTCAATAAATACTAAGCTATAATATTTAATGAAAGTTGTTTTATAGTTTTAAGAATAATGGAACTTAGGTGTCACGGAACTTTGATGACGTACACCTGGCTCCTATTTCCCACTGATTGTATTTGTATGTATGTGCCCTTTGGCTTCCATTGGGCTGTCGACTATTGTTACAATGTCCGTTGGTGCGTTTGAGTACCTGTGCTGTGTGTTTTGGGCTTTCGTGCCATTGTGGATTGCGCAGATGATTACGGGTCTCGTCCCGTGTGTTAATTATTGTGCGCGTGTGTTATTTATTTCGAGGTACTCCTCGCTCTTTAGTTTGGGTTTCTACCCTGTGTTTTTGTTACGTGTTTGTTTGGTCTTCGTCCCTGTGTCTTTACACGGCACGCCGTAATTTGGGCTTAATAAAAAAATCCTATTACGCATTGCTGCGTCTGTCTCCCGATCCTTCACACCAACGTGACATTAGGCCGTATTCAAGTATTATACTAGTAGTAGTATTTTGTACATATTCACACAGCGACCTGACTACTTAGTGTTATCACTGTCAGTAGAGTGGTACTGTAGTTCTTGCAGCAGAGTAGACTGTGGCCTTATCCAAAATGCACTCTATTCCCTACAGATGTAGGATCTTCTCTTAAAACTTGTAGTGTATTTGAGTTTTAAAAAGACCTATGATTATAATCCATATGATAATTCACTTTTCCCAGTTGCTGCAGGATTATTTTTCTTGTTGTAGCACACACAAATTATGATCCTACATCTGTAGATAGTGTACTACTTTTGACCCGGGCCAACAAGATCTCACGTTTTTACCAATTTCACTTCAGATTCTGACGTTTATTCACGTTTCTCCAAACATCATATTTCCAAGTGTGACACCCTGGGTTGCTCCTGCTGCTCCTCATCATTCCGTTTGTACAAACGTAACATTTCAAAGTTAAGGTTTTGGATAGGGTTACAGCCTTAAGTTGAGTGAAGAGTTAAGGTTTGGGATAGGATTAAGTTTAAAAAAAATATTGTCTACCACTGATATTGAAGACACGACCTTTATTTCTGGAGTCATGTGATTATAACCATCCACCACCTACAATACCCTAGCAAACCCATGCCTAGTTGATGGTAATTGCGCTCACTGCTGCCCCTAGTGGCCGGTTATGAAAGCATTTCCAGACATCCTGAAGACATGGACAGACGTCCAAATTCGAAGTCAATCTTGAGCGATCTGGCTGCTTTATCAGCCCACTGTCATTTTACAAGTGCTGAACATGTTGTAGAAAAGTTTTCAGGGCTGTAACTTTTAGGGGGCATCTTTCTTTACACCGAGTTCCATTTCATTAGTGAATTTGGACTTCCATTAGTGAGGCCACAGAGAAAAGGAAGGAACACAAAACACACCTATCTCTGTTGAAAATGATGAAAGGCTGCCCTGGGAAATGATGGTAAAATAGGTGCATTTATTTACTACCAACTACCTTCCTTTCACCGTCAGATGCCTGCCTTGACCTCCTCGACTGAGTCCTAAATGGCACCCTATTCCTTTTTTAACATGGGCCCCGGTATAACATGGGCCCTGGTCAAAAGTAGTGCACTTTATATGGAATAGGGTCCCATTGGGGAAAACAGAACTCCTCCTCAAATGGGCTCTTGTTCTGCCAGCAATCACTTTACTACCAGCCTTTCACCACTAGAGGGCAGAGCTGTAGCGTGATGTCTCCAACCAGGCTGTCTCCAACCAGGCTGTCTCCACCATCACAGCAGGGGAGACGTTTGCAGGGAGCGTGATAAGAACGCCTTCATTCACGCAAAGAGGCCTTGAGCGGAAATGTGCCATTTGTATTTCTCAACGGGCCTCAGGAACTTTTAGAGAATGTGAACAGGTCAGAAGGAGGACAATTAGGATTTCAGCACACATTTGACTATTCTGTCAAATAGAGGCCATAAAGAGAGAGAGAGAGAGAGAGAGAGAGAAGGAGAGAGAAGGAGAGAGTGGAGAGGAACGGAGAGGAGAGGAAGGGAGTCTCACACCTCACCGTTCTGTTCCATTTTGAAGAATGACTGAAAACTTCTAAAATCCCTGAGCAATTAACCAATCGGAGTCTAGCAGGACGGTGTGACAGAGTGCACACATCATTGGCCGACAGGCGTGCATCCGTTATGCATTCAGTGGGGCGAGATCTAAATTAGAGAGTCAATTAACCAGGCTAATAGCCCTCTCCAATTTAATCTGAGAGACAATGAGGATTGAAGAAGATGCTTTATTAAAGACAATGCAATATCATCTATTCTGTCACGATTCCGAGGGCCGCCGCTTGCCTCCTTGTTGCCACTTCAATTAGCCCACTGCTTTCTATGATTAAGTGCCTATAATTATTTTTCAATTACGGCTTTGATCTGGTATGTACTGTATACAGCTACTTGGCGCCGCTGAAAGAATGAGGATGAGACAGTAAATTAGTTCCCGTCTGTTTGGTGTTGAGGGGGGGGGTGCATGAGAGATTAAGTTTGCTGGACCTCCGGGACAGACAGACGGTAGCTACTCTACCTCGGCTGAAACTTGATAAAACAAAACTGGAAAAAGAACTGGGCTTCTGTTAGTTCTTTACCTGCTTGGTAGGGGAGTTAGAATCTGTCAGGTTTCTGTTCACCGCCTTGTATCAGCACGATACACATTGCCTTGCTCCGAGTAGGCCTAGATCTTGGTTTAGTGTGCAGACAGTCTACCTAGCAACAAAGACTTACAATAGCTTACATGTCGGTATTTTTTGGGGGACCTGGCTATTGTTGACAGATACTCTTTTACAAAGAGTGTAACTGACTATCGCGCTGTAAGATGTCTACTCTGCCGTTCAAAAGTTTGGGATCACTTAGAAATGTCCTTGTTTTTTAAAGAAAAGCATTTTTTTTTGTCCATTAAAATAATATGAAATTGATCAGAAATACAGCATAGACATTGTTAATGTTGTAAATGATTATTGTAGCTGGAAACGGCAGATTTTTTTAATGGAATATCTACATAGGCGTACAGAGTATTTCTGGTACCTAAAAAAACAGAGGAGGAGCTCAACAACAACAACATGTCAGCAGTAAAACGGAGCAGAGTTCCTGATCTGTTTGTGCTCGACAAGATACTTAGCAGTACTTAATTCCACTATTTACCTGAGCTGAGGTTGATCAGAAGAGTAAGGGGGATGTGGAGGTGTCAGGCTAAACCACAGTCAACCAGCCTGGGTTAATTATGTCTATACAGCTGCAGGATTAGAGACAGGTGGGGAGGAGGAGGAGGAGGAGGAGGAGACGAGTGGAGGAAGAGGATGTGGCGGTGGAAGTGGAGAGGTAGAGATGAGAAGAGGTGGAGAGGTGGAGAGGAGATGGGAGGAGGAGAGGAGGTAGAGAGGAGGAGGTGGAGAGGTGGAGAGGAGGAGTGGAGAGGTGGGGTGGAGGTAGAGAGGAGAGGAGAGGAGGTGGAAAGGGGAAGTCGAGAGGAGAGGAGGAGGTGGAGAGGAGAGGAGGAGGTGGAAAGGGGAAGTCGAGAGGAGAGGAGGAGAGGAGGTAGAGAGAAGGAAGGATGAGGAGAGGAGGTGGGGGTGGAGGTTGAGAAGAGGAGGTGGAGAGGAGGAGAGGAGGTGGGGAGGAGGTAGAGAGGAGGAGAGGAGGTGGGGGTGGAGATTAAGAAGAGGAAAGGAGGAGGAGAGGAGTTAGAGAGGGGGAGAGGAGGTGAAGAGGGGATGTGGAGAGGCGGAGAGGACAGGTGACAGCCCTGCTTTGTGTTGGAAGCTTTAAGTACTAGGCTGCACCATGCCCTTTGGGCCCTATCTGACACACACAGAGACTCACAGACTCTACCTTTCCTGCACTCCTGTCCTCACAACCAGGACACACAGTCTACCTGTCCTGCACTGCTGTCCTCACGAACCAGGATGCAGTATGCCACTTCAGGGCTTATCTGACAGACTTCATCTACCTGCAGTCTTGTGCTCACAAACCATGGAAGGAGGAAGTGTAGAGTACTTTCCTGTTTTACCTTTCTGTGCAAGGGACTGTGAGTGAGTGACAGCCTAGGGCAGATTATTGCCCTGAGTGGAGTCCTGCTGTGCTAGATAGCAGAGAACAAATGTAACCTCCGTGGTTGACAGGAGTATATGGTAGGTCAGCATTCTACATCCAAGCACTCCTTTACAAAACCCTGCTTTGGGAGAACCTTGTTGTAAAGCTTTTCGTATTCTAGCCAAGGATATGAGCGTTTTACATAAGCTTTCAGAAATGTCAAAATGTAAAAGAAATATGTATTTTAAAAACTTGCTAGCTCACTTTTTATATATATATTTTTATTTTTGTATTTTTTATTGTTTATTAACCCCTACACCACCGGTCTTCAGAGGACAATTATCTTTTCGTTTTTTTTTTACAGCTTTTCTGCTACATATACATACATTTTACACATACATTTTACATATACATTTCACATATACATTTTACATATACATTTCATATATACATTTTACATATACATTTTATATATACATTTTACATATACATTTTACACATGCATTTTACATATACATTTTACACATGCATTTTACATAAACATTTTACATATACATTTTATATATACATTTTACATATACATTTTACACATACATTTTTCATATACATTTCACATATACATTTTACACATACAATTTACATATACATTTTACATATACATTTCACATATACATTTTACATATACATTTTATATATACATTTTCCATATACATTTTTCATATATATTACATGTACATTTTACATAAACATTTTACATATACATTTTACACATACGTTTTACATATACATTTTATATATACATTTTACATATACATTTTACACATACGTTTTACATATACATTTTATATATACATTTTACATATACACTTTACATATACATTTTACACATACATTTTTCATATACATTTCACATATACATTTTACACATACAATTTACATATACATTTTACATATACATTTCACATATACATTTTACATATACATTTTATATATACATTTTCCATATACATTTTTCATATATATTACATATACATTTTACATAAACTATTTACATAAACATTTTACATATACATTTTATATATACATTTTACATATACATTTTACACATACGTTTTACATATACATTTTATATATACATTTTACATATACACTTTACATATACATTTTACACATACATTTTACATATACATTTCACATATACATTTTACATATACATTTTATATATACATTTTACATATACATTTTTCATATATATTATATATACATTTTACATATACATTTTACATATACTTTTTACGAGCTCGCTTTTTGCTTTAGGAGCAGGGGAACGAGATGTTTTTATATACTAGGTGCGAGTCAAAAGGTTTTGGATTTCTAAATTAATTATGTTTACCCATTGATTCTTGAAGGACAGAACTTATTAATGCCTCGTGAGCTTAGTTCAACCATCAGAACCCAAAATATAAACTTGTTTTAATCCAACGTCTGTAAACAAAGTAAACAAACATGGTTAAATATCATGGATGGTCAGGCCCTGGTCTGTATAGGTTAGAGTTATAATGGATGGTCAGGCCCTGGTCTGTATAGGTTAGAGTTATAATGGATGGTCAGTCCCTGGTCTGTATAGGTTAGAGTTATAATGGATGATCAGGCCCTGGTCTGTATAGGTTTGAGTTATAATTGATGGTCAGTCCTTGGTCTGTATAGGTTAGAGTTATAATGGATGGTCAATCCCTGGTCTGTATAGGTTAGAGTTATAATGGATGATCAGTCCCTGGTCTGTATAGGTTAGAGATATAAGGGATGGTCAGTCCCTGGTCTGTATAGGTTAGAGTTATAATGGATGATCAGTCCCTGGTCTGTATACGATAGAGTTATAATGGATGATCGGGCCCTGGTCTGTATAGTTTAGAGTTATAATGGATGGTCAGTCCCTGGTCTGTATAGGTTAGAGTTATAATGGATGGTCAGTCCCTGGTCTGTATAGGTTAGAGTTATAATGGATGATCAGACCCTGGTCTGTATAGGTTAGAGTTATAATGGATGATAAGGCCCTGGTTTGTATAGGTTAGAGTTATAATGGATGGTCAGTCCCTGGTCTGTATAGGTTAGATTTATAATGGATGATCAGTCCCTGGTCTGTATAGGTTAGAGCTATAATGGATGGTCAGTCCCTGGTCTGTATAGGTTAGAGTTATAATGGATGGTCAGTCCCTGGTCTGTATAGGTTAGAGTTATAATGGATGGTCAGTCCCTGGTCTGTATAGGTTAGAGTTATAATGGATGGCCAGTCCCTGGTCTGTATAGGTTAGAGTTATAATGGATGATCAGACCCTGGTCTGTATAGGTTAGAGTTATAATGGATGGTCAGTACCTGTTCTGTATAGGTTAGAGTTATAATGGATGATCAGTCCCTGGTCTGTATACGTTAGAGTTATAATGAATGATCAGGCCCTGGTCTGTATAGGTTAGAGTTATAGTCGATGGTCAGTCCCTGGTCTGTATAGGTTAGAGTTATAATGGATGATCAGGCCCTGGTCTGTATAGGTTAGAGTTATAATGTATGATCAGGCCCTGGTCTGTATAGGTTAGAGTTATAATGGATGGTCAGTCCCTGGTCTGTATAGGTTAGAGTTATAATGGATGATCAGTCCCTGGTCTGTATAGGTTAGAGTTATAATGGATGGTCAGTCCCTGGTCTGTATAGGTTAGAGTTATAATGGATGGTCAGTCCCTGGTCTGTATAGGTTAGACTTATAATGGATGGTCAGTCCCTGGTCTGTATAGGTTAGAGTTATAATGGATGATCAGACCCTGGTCTGTATAGGTTAGAGTTATAATGGATGATCATACCCTGGTCTGTATAGGTTAGAGTTATAATGGATGATCAGGCCCTGGTCTGTATAGGTTAGAGTTATAATGGATGGTCAGTCCCTGGTCTGTATAGGTTAGAGTTATAATGGATGATCAGACCCTGGTCTGTATAGGTTAGAGTTATAATGGATGATCAGGCCCTGGTCTGTATAGGTTAGAGTTATAATGGATGATCAGTCCCTGGTCTGTATAGGTTAGAGTTATAATGG